>NW_015505583.1:519573-520409 GCF_001515645.1 Sinocyclocheilus grahami | reverse complement strand
ATGTCTACCTCACTATGTGGAAATATTAGCATAATGCCGCCCAAATGTACACGCAAAGAAAGAAGGCGTGGTTTCAGTAACCGCAGTTAGTGTTGATGCAGCATGTCAGGCAGACGCTGTGTGTTTCAGTGCGAAAGCAAAAGCACTTTATGTGGCTTTCCGGAAGTAGATGCATTTAGGAGTCATTGGTTAAGATTTATTTACAACAGAACAGCACAACCCAGATGTTCGAATTTGTGCAACGCATTTTATGGACGACAGTTTTTTTTTTTTTTTAAGTACAAGGCTGGCTGTGCACAAATGGCATTTCTATATAAAAAAAATTAAAAATTAAAAATATTTAAAAAAGGGGTCATTTACGACTTTGCTATGACAATCTGGTGCTTCAGAATCAGCGACTGGAAGTATGTTTTGTTATTAGTTTAAGTATTTGATACATATGCGGTTCAAATGCGGAGTTTTGCGCAGCGCAGAGTAACGCATCGTGTGTGTGTGAGTGAGAGAGAGGGGAACAGGGTCACATCACAGGAGAGTGAACTGTCTGTCACGCGACTCTGTTCCCCTTTCGGGCTTGAACTGATGGTAAAATTAACGACATTATTAACCGTCTTGATATTTACTTTGAAAGATGAAGCTCGCGATTATGGTAAGGGGCGTTACATTTCCGAGGCGTGCTTGTGGTGTTCGGCCAATCACAATGCACTGGGTCAGCTGACCAATCAGAGCAGACTGCGCTTGTCGGAAGGAGGGACTTTGTAGAAAACTAAGCATTTGAGAGAGGCGGGGCATAGAGGACCTACAATAATGTACAGTATTTGAAAAATAATGTGTTTTTT
>NW_015505583.1:506445-519376 GCF_001515645.1 Sinocyclocheilus grahami | reverse complement strand
TAAAACATGGAAGAAATGTTGTGTGATCATTCCTTAAAAAATAAAGTTTTCATTATTTTAGAGGTAGTAGTAGTAGTAGTATGTACATTCTGCTGAACAATAGCAATATATTTCTGCTGCAATGTCTTCCAATTAAACCGGACTTTTATTTTGACGGGTTGTCGTGAATACCTTTACATTTCTGTGTGTTTATGATATGACGCTAGTTTTACTCAAATCAAACGGTCATGAAGTGACTCTCAGAGCAGTTGTGGAGATGTTGTTCATGTGTTTATGTCCTCATTGAGACGGCAGACGCTGTAATCACCGCGAGCGTCACGCACGCTTCAGTGTGTGTGTGGTAAAGGAATTGGCAAGCAATGGGGATTTACTATTAAAATTAAAACATGGAAGAAATGTTGTGTGATCATTCCTTAAAAAATAAAGTTTATTATTTTAGTAGTAGTAGTAGTAGTAGTAGTATGTACATTCTGCTGAACAATAGCAATATATTTCTGCTGCAATGTCTTCAAATTAAACCGGACTTTTATTTTGACGGGTTGTCGTGAATACCTTTACATTTCTGTGTGTTTATGATATGACGCTAGTTTTACTCAAATCAAACGGTCATGAAGTGACTCTCAGAGCAGTTGTGGAGATGTTGTTCATGTGTTTATGTCCTCATTGAGACGGCAGACGCTGTAATCACCGCGAGCGTCACGCACGCTTCAGTGTGTGTGTGGTAAAGGAAAACACTGCCATTCATTCATTCATAGAGATATGATCGCGTAATACGAGTTAATGCTCTTCAGATCGAGTATAAATCAGTGGGAATTGAATAGAAATGATGGTTGTGTGTAAAGAAATGTCAAGTAAACATGTATAAAAATATAAAAACCCTGACAAAGCTATTATTATCAGCAGAGCATAGCGGGGAGCAGATCAGTGAACGAGGTTTTACCAGCGTTGCCCAATACTGCAAATAGGAACTAGTATATAGAAATTTCTTGTCGGCGCGTTATTTGAGCAGACTTAGCTTTTCCGGCGAGCATGAGCGGTAAATGAGCAGAATGCACACTGATAGAGTGGAATAATGAACGGAGCGTCACACGGCGCAGTAATGACGGCTGGAGGAGAGTGAAACCTGAACACTGCTGCGTAATACGAGTTAATGCTCTTCAGATCGAGTATAAATCAGTGGGAATTGAATAGAAATGATGGTTGTGTGTAAAGAAATGTCAAGTAAACCTGTATAAAAATATAAAAACCCTGACAAATCTATTATTATCAGCAGAGCATAGCGGGGAGCAGATCAGTGAACGAGGTTTTACCAGCGTTGCCCAATACTGCAAATAGGAACTAGTATATAGAAATTTCTTGTCGGCGCGTTATTTGAGCAGACTTAGCTTTTCCGGCGAGCATGAGCGGTAAATGAGCAGAATGCACACTGATAGAGTGGAATAATGAACGGAGCGTCACACGGCGCAGTAATGACGGCTGGAGGAGAGTGAAACCTGAACACTGCTGGGCGGCGCGGCATATATTTGCGGCGGCCGAAAATTCAGTTCATGCCTAGTAAATGGACTAAACGATTCTTCGAAGCACATAATTTGCCTCGAGGATTTTTTGTATTCGAGTTACTCGAGGAATCGTTTCAGCCCTACTAATGATAAAATCTTTTTATTAGTGGGGAAAAAAACATTTTATTAGAGTTATAGTTTGGTTTGCAGAGATCAAAGCTTGATCTAGCTCAGGACTGTTTTGACTATCATAAACCTATAAGGTATTTTAAGAGAGATTATATTGTGAATAAAATGGTTTATCCAAAAATAAAACATTATCACTTAACCTTTATTTTGTTTCTAATCCATATGACTTACAAAAATATATTTTAGGCAGAATGTGTTATTTAGCTACTTTTTCATATAGCTAATTAAATGGTGAATTTTGTGTGCCAAATATATTTATTTGTATAAATTAATTGTATAACTGTAATTACATAATATGACTTTCAAAAGCTGAAGTGATTACCTTAATTTATTTGTTAGAATATGTATAACTCAATATTTTAACAATGCAAATGCTGAATAATCAATAAATGTCTACTGATTAATCATCAAAATAATTGTTTGTTGCAGCCCTATATGACTTAGGACCCTCCTTCAACAAAAATTGCAACAAAACTTTGACTTTATTCCTCACAATCCTGAGTTTATCCACTAAACCTATAAGGTATTTTAAGAGAGATTATATTGTGAATAAAATGGTTTATCCAAAAATAAAACATTATCACTTAACCTTTATTTTGTTTCTAATCCATGTGACTTACAAAAATATATTTTAGGCAGAATGATGTGTTATTTAGCTACTTTTTCATATAGCTAATTAAATGGTGAATTTTGTGTGCCAAATATATTTATTTGTATAAATTAATTGTATAACTGTAATTACATAATATGACTTTCAAAAGCTGAAGTGATTACCTTAATTTATTTGTTAGAATATGTATAACTCAATATTTTAACAATGCAAATGCTGAATAATCAATAAATGTCTACTGATTAATCATCAAAATAATCGTTTGTTGCAGCCCTATATGACTTAGGACCCTCCTTCAACAAAAATTGCAACAAAACTTTGACTTTATTCCTCACAATCCTGAGTTTATCCACTGCAATTCTGAGTTAACATCTTGCAATTCTGATTTGTTTTTTCACAATAGCAAATTTATATTAAACATTTCTGAGGGGAAAAAAAAGTCATAGTAAAAGTTGAGCAACATAAACTCTACATTTTAATAAATAAAGTCTGTGAAATGTCACAATTATTTTATTTTTTATTCCATGGTGGAAATGGGCTTCCATACCAGTCCTATTCATCTCCACCAGGCAAAAACCTTAAGTCTGATTACTTTCATATTTTAGTAAAATACTATAACTATACTCAAACCACATTTTCTGAGGCATCATTCATGTAGTACAAAGAGTGCAGGAATGAGCTACAATTACTAACGCCAAGTGTTCGCGAGTATAACAGTCATGCTTGCCTTAGCAAACACTATTAATAAATATAAAAGCTACAAGTAAAAAAAGAGAAGCATAAATGCAACACTCCGTGAAACCAGACTGCACAACAAAGAGAGAGTAAGAGAAACAGGGAACCACAACAAGGACAATGCTGTTAGATGGGAAACTAAGTGAAAAGGAACAGGGCAGAAAGGGAGAGGAAAGACGGCTGGAAAGAGCCGCAGACATCTGACAGTACTGGAGCACTTGGCACTGGCGCTCTGTCAGGGTGGGAATGCTGGGGGAAAATGCGGGTGGTCTTGAAATGACGTCAGCCACTGGGGTTCCTGTGTGAAAATGGCCAAGTGTCTCAATCGCTTGCTCTTTCCAACACACTTTTCCTCTCTTCCCTTCTTTCATCCTCAATATCCTGCTTCAATCCATCTTGACACCCTCTTTTCCTACTAAATATCCATCTGCTTTCATCAAAGTGATTCATACAAAAATCAATTTTTGCAGCAACTTACATAACTAAATACTAGTTTTAATTAACTATTTTTAATCAACTCTTTTCCCGCCATTGACAATTTTCCGAGCTTTGCTGTTATACGGTAGGTGGCGCTATTACACATCTTCTGAAAGAGGACTGAATCCCTGGATCCAAGCACAGCGAAGAAGCAGCAGAAACAAGCAATCGTGTATGCAAGCAGATGCATATGTAAAATAACGCAATCATCAAACATTGACCTTAACGTTACCGAATGAAATGTAGATTCAGGAAGTAGTTTAGGACTGTGAAGCTTTGAATGTGTTGACGGAAGCAATCTATTCCATATATGTTTTGATATTGTTCCGAATCGGTTTCAGATGTAGTATTTTACAGAAACACAATTGTTTTTTTTAATTATAATAATAATAATAATAATAATTCACAATGTTACTTTTTTTCATGAAACTTACCCATATTCAAGTTGATTAAAAAAACGCATGAAGCTAAAATAGAAGGTTATATTTTGTTTAAAAGAAGAGGCTCTGTTTTTTCTTTTGACATATTGCATGTTTAAATATTCATGCAACAAAATATTCCGGGGGCCATGAAAAATGTGGAAATTATGACAGAGGCTGGCAGGGAAAGAGTTAAAATACATGTACACAATTCTGAGAACATATCTTAAACTAGTCTTTGCAAGAATCTGTAAATTAGTAAAACCAATTTAAAATTATAATTTCAGAATTTTTCGTAAAAAAAATAAATAGTCGAAAACATACTGGGAAAATGCGCAAGCATGTTGCCCTGATGTACATTCGATAGATATTAAATAATTGTATATGTACACATTTTCACAGAGCATGCGATTTTGATGATGCATCTCAATCTATTGAATCGTTACATACACACAATATATTCCAGTCCCATTTTCTCGTAGCGTCTCTCTCGCATTCCCAACGGGCCGGGCCCCTCCGAGTCAGAATTACTACTCCATAAAACCTTTCCACTGGGAGGAAGCGGGACAAAACGAGCGAGCGTGTGACTACCATGTGACCTTCCCCTCCAGGCCCGAGCACATTGACTTAATATGCATCTCGGAATAAGATGCTGGCAAAAGATTACGGACAAAAGTTTAAGTGACGATTCAAACGGAGCACTTACAGGACACTGAGAATATTGTACTGGAAAGAAAGAGTGTGAGAGAGATATAAAAGCAGCGGGGGAAGCGAGGGGCTGAGGATGACGGACCCCTGAAGTCACAGCAGAGTTTAGGAGTACAGAGGGGAGGCGGACACTGCTTGGGATTAGCCGCACTTTGAGGAAGGGCCACAAAAGGCCGTTAGAAAGGAACTGGAGGAGATTAGAAGCGACTGGAGGGAGCGTTCATGTTCTCTCACACGCAGAGAGGATACATCACTTCCAGGGCGTCCCATAATTGAAATCCCAGGCTATTGGAAATCTCCCCGTGCCAGATCTCTGTCGCTCGTATATGCAGACATAAACACCATTATCATCAACCAAATGGAAGAGGATTTGATTTGATCCTCGACTGATATAAACCGCACTGCATTGTGATTAATTTGGGAAATGAAAAAGAAAAAACATAATTCAAAATGAATTAATCAGGATCACGGCAAAAGATGCCCAGTCTTTCAGAATCTTTTTTTCCAATGAAAACGCAATCTGGGGAATCAGTTTTTTTGGATTCAGATCCTCCCCAGAATCAGATCGGCTCCAGCTTTCTGTCCTTCTCCATCTTGGCGCGTATCAGCGTACATATGACAGAGACATTATGGTAAACCAGAGTGCGTCAACGGAGAAATATGCCAAATGGGTATTAAGTAAGACAAATGCAAGCTCATGAAAAGCTGTCTGAAGGTAGAATCTTGCCAACAAGAACCCACAAGTCCAATTATTTTTGTTGTCAATATAATTGCCAATCACAGAATGCGGCTTCTCATTTACAGCAGTAAGACTTCATTTAAAAGCATCAATGCAGCAGGTTATATAAAGGGCACCGTGAACTGTGGTTGTGTGGCGTACTGGTAAAATAAAATGACTGATGCCCCTTTAACACAGTGGCTCCTAACCAGGGCATCAAGGCCCAACAGGGGCCTCAGCAAACATCCAAGGGGGCCACAAGATGACAAGATCACTCCAGCCCTCTCTCATGTTGTTCCAACCATAGATATGTATAGATAACCCATTCGACAGCTCTAAGCACGTAGATACAGCCGCCATCTTGGAACGGTCAACTTGATGTCATTCACCATACTGTAGGTTTTCACAGAGCCATTGAGCCATTCTGTGCAGGATTTTGGCATCTTTCGAATATTCAGTGATTACTATGGTGAATGACTTCAAGTTGACCATTACAATATGGCGGACGGCTTATGTATAGCAGCCCATAGAAACAGTCGCTAATGAGGCATCTACGTATATATATACAGTGGGTACGGAAAGTATTCAGACCCCCTTAAATTTTTCAAATTTTTTTGTTATATTGCAGCCATTTGCTAAAATCATTTAAGTTATTTTTTTTTCCTCAATGTACACACAGCACCCCATAGACATTTTTTCAAATTTATTAAAAAATAAAAACTGAAATATCACATGGTCCTAAGTATTCAGACCCTTTACTCAGTATTTAGTAGAAGCACCCTTTTGATCTAATACAGCCATGAGTCTGGTTCCATCCCTGTACAAGTTTCTTCTGTTGAACACAAAGTTACTTTTTAAAGTTGGTAACCAAACGGTTGCTGGTAACCTTTGATTTCCACAGTATTTTTTCCTACTATGAAAGTCAATGGCTACCAGCAACTGTTCGGTTACTGACAGTCTTCAAAATATATATATTTTTTTGTTCAACAGAAGAAAAGAAAATAAAGTCTGCAACATTAGAGTGAGTAAATTTTGTTTTTTTCTACAGGAAAAAAAGTTTTCTATTTTGGGTGAACAATCCCTTTCAAACCTTAAAATAATCTAACTTTAATTACTCTTAAAAAAAAAAAATCAAGATGTAAACATTTTCCTTCAGTAACTATTTTTACCTCTTGAAAATAAAATTGTGGTTAATTTTATACATCAACACTGAGTTCTATTGATTTAAAAAAAAAAAAGAAAACAAAAGAAGCTTTGTCTTAACTACATATGAAATATCTTCCATATAAGGGCCTTGGAATATTTTGGACATTAGAGGCCCTTCAAGTCAAAAAGTTTGAGAACCCCTGCTTTAACATCTACAACTGAGCCAACATCAGTAACAGACAGTATAATATAAGATAACAAGCAGCTATTATCAATTATTGCTCTAGTAAAATGTGTGTTCAACTGCTGGTTGTATTGTACAGGTGTTTTAGCAACTGTGTTTTGAAGGTTATTCTAAACCTGGACTGACAAGGTACTGCTTAAACCATTAACAAGGTTTTAGAAAAGTACTAGTAATATCAGTATTCCTGCACATTATACGTGTATGGCTTCAGTGACATTGAAAGTTACATTTAAGAAGAATTTAAAAATACCATTTTATTCTTTGGAATAATGTACACTGATTAGGAACGTTCATTTTAACCGGTTAACCGTTAACCGACCATATAAAATTTTGACCGATTAATACAATCAGTAATACCATTTTTTTTTCAGTAATTTATCAAAATATTTAAAAATATGTCCTGCATGGTTAAAATACCCTACGCATATAAAAAATGTGTTTCTTAGAGGGAAAAAAACATAAGTCGCGTACGTAGCCTACAAGTCGCATTTCATTTCATTCAGAAAATTTTTTTGCGTATGTAAAATGAATCCCCGGGAAACAAATGTTAGTATTTTTAACAGGTCACAGACACTTATCCTTTCTAATTTAATTCAATTCTAATTTAAAATAATCTTGTCAGTTAACAATCAGTTAAAGAGCGTTGGTTAGGAAAAATAACCGAAATGAACATCCCTAACACTGATAAAGTAAACAGAAGTTTATTTTGACTTCTTGTCAAAGCGCAAAATGTATTTTACTGATAACATGCACAAAACAAAATGCTGCCTTTATGAATTAGGCTACAGCAGCCACAACCGAATCAAATGGCCAGGAATGCTGTAAATATCGTAATTATATATAAATATATATAACAACATGCATGATCGGAGGCACTGTTGCTCTGAATGAGCTATTTGTATCTGCTAACCTATAAACACACCCTCACACCATATCCTGAAAGTTTTTCACCGTGACAGATGATGTGCACACCTGACACACCTGAGTTTTCACTGACCTGGTTTCCAAAAGCAACTAATCTCGCGTAGCAGACTTTTGGCGCCCATGCTTCTCCTGGACTGTAAGTAACCTTGTGACCAACGTGTAGCATGATATAAGGTTTATTCTTGTTAAATCAGATAAGTCAGTACCATAACAAAAAAAACTAAATTCTTCAAAGAGTGCCGCAATAGAACACTAACAGAGAATCTAGTGCAGGGGTGTACAAACTTATTCCTGTAGGACAACAGTCCTGTAGAGTTTAGCTCCAAAGTGCTCCAACACACTAATGGGCTGTTCACACAAAACACGTTGTTCCATTCCAATGCGCTACTTTTCCATTGTTTTTCTATGTAAACGTGCTAAATGGACACATATAGCCGTTGTGCTTGCATCTAGCGTCTCACACATGAGCATCATATTTATGCCAAGTAAGCTGGCATGGTAATGGTTTTATTTGTTGGCAACATGCATTTTTAGTCGCAAAGACGCTTTCTGTGTGAACAGCACCTTACCAGTAAATTTCTAGTAATCCTGAAAGACCTTGATTAGCTGGTTCAGCAGAGTTTAATTAGCCTAGAACTGGAGCTAAACTCTGCAGGATAGTGGCCCTTTAGGAGCAGGACTGGACACCCATGACATACAGGTGCATCTCAATAAATTAGAATGTCGTGGAAAAGGTTCCATTTGTACACGGAAGTTGGAATCTCGAAGGAATCGCAACAATGCCAACTTCAGAATTCAATATGGCTGCTCAGTGCAACAACAGAAGAGAATCAGTAGTAATATTGTTTATTACTATTATTGTTTGTCTGTCCAAAAACTCTGTGGTAGACATGGGCTGATTACCGGTTTCAAAGTATCTCGCGATTTGAATATTTCACGGTTTCAAAACCGCTAATATTTTCCGTTATACCGTTCCTGCGGTATGTGCCATTTTTCATGTCTCCTCAAAGACTGAAAGTGTAGGAATCCCTCAGGTTGAGTGCAGTGTAGAGAGTAACACGACCCTCCTCCTCCTGTTGGTGCGAGCGGGCGGTCAGTCACGTGTAGGACGGCCGAACTTAAGGAGCTTCCTCAAGAACTTACGCGATCGGCAACCGGCCGTTTTTTGTCTTATTTGCCAGCAATTCGTCTGTTCTGGACTTGTACAAATTGCGTTGCAATGCAATCGTTTTCCAAAATGTCATTTATATGAAAATATGAAGTCTGTAAACACCTGTTAACACAGGCCAGAAACGCTGAAGAGGAACGAAAAGAGAAAAATACTGTAGCTGGCAGATCACTCACTGATCATGATGCACGGAACTATTGGAAGAAAATCCTCAATATTGATTTGGGGGTTTATATGAATGTGTTTCTGAGGGGTACTGACTGTCTTCAGAAAAATTTACGTGGTATTTTCTTTTCATCTCGTCTCTGTGGAGTTCATATTAAAGCAGTGTTTCAGCGCAGCCTGCTTTGTTTACGGCGATAACCAAGGAAACACTGTATCTGCTGTTCCAGAAGCGCCTCCTGCTGTCAGAGAGAGAATCTGCGTTTGATTCAGAGCTTCTGCTCTTTGCTTCGTTCAGGCATGTAGTATAATTTCACAAAGCTAGTTAGAACAGAACATTCTGTTTTTGCTTCAAATTGGGTTATTATTAAATCAAATTATGTATATGAAATTATATAACTAAATGATTTGAAATGATATAAATATGTATATGAATTATATAACTAAAATTAAATAACTGTAATTACAGATTTGGGTTAAATAAAGATGTCGGTCATTATTTTTCTTCTATTTAGGAAACACATCAAAGAAAAAAAATAAACAAATTCTACTGTTTCTAATATTCTGTATGTTGCTCAAAAACGAAATATATTGTGTTCAGCGGAAAACTTTTTTTTTTTTACCCAGACATTTAAAAACGACACATTTTAAGAGCTGTAACGACAATACCATGATATTTTTGTTTAAGGTTATCATACCATCAAAATCTTATACCGACCCATGCTTACTCTGTGGTGCACACAGTACTATCCAAACTCTATTTGTGGACATGATACTACGGCGTTATCTGTGCAAAATACCACTTTTTATGTGTTTTTAATTGACTATTATTGCCAACAATGGACGTGTTTATCTCCGTTTTTTGACCTCTCTACTGGAGCATGGGTCCACGTGTTTGACGTCATTCCCAGCTCTAACACAGACTTCCAAGGTAAATCAAACAACATTAGGAACATAGTTTAAGGTTTCTACTACCTGCCTCAAAACTTATGAATCTTTCAGAAAGGTTCAGTGCCAGTAATCATGTAAACTACCTTACAGCCACAGAACAAGATCCTAATTAACCTTTACTCTTGCAATCCCCGTTTAGCGTATCCAAACCCTGTTTTTGGAGGAAAATCAAAAGTAGGCCTACACATTTTCCGTTTCAGGTCCTGGAGTCTCAAGTGAACAGCTGATGTTTGATTAGGAAGAGTTTGAAAATGTGTAGTGTCCTCCAACAACAGGGTTGGGAAACACTTCTGTAAAGCTTTGTCTATAGGGCCTTTCGCACCGCAGGAACCTTTTCATAGTACCAGAACTAATTGTGGAACTACCCACTTTTTGGCGTTTTCGCACCGCCGGAACTGGGAGCAATTTTAGTACCGGACTGCCTTTTTCGAGAACCAAATTAGCTCCTACTCCGGAGCAGGGTCTAACCAGCACAACTGGTACTAATCGTGACGTAAGTAGACATTGATTGGCCAAACGCGTATGAAAACGCCCTCACCCACCATGATTTTAAAAAAGTGTAAACATACTGTAAGCATGTCAACTTATTTCGCAAGTATGGAGAACAGCGATAGATGGACGGACACTTAAGTGCAGGCACTTGTAGCAAATGTAGCACTGCCAGTTGTCGCTGGAGATTCTTAGTCCTCCTTTCCGTTCTTTCAATCGCTTTACGTATACGTCGACTTTTCATGTCCATTATTGTGAAACCCGCGAGACACAACAAACACAGCTCCGATCACAGCGTCCTCCATCCTCCTGTTGTTAATGTTGTTCTTTGTTTCTGTTGTTGAACGCCGCGCACAAATGACATCGCTGTCGACCAGCTTACGTCACTTCTTAGTACACTACTGTCGGTGCGAATGCAACTCTTTAAATGGTACTGGGAAATAGTTCACGCAAAATCGTCCCAGTACTTTAGTACCGTACGTTTAGTTCTGGAACTAAAGCGGTGCTAAAGGGTCTTATGACTACAGTTGTCCAGCCGATTACTATCCCAAAGAAAAAGACAAACAACCCAAGGCCTCATTAACAGATTCGCCCAGTGATTTGAGACAGAAGTGAGGATTGGGAAGCTTTCGCATATTAAGGCACAAAAGCATATGCTAGCAGAATTGGTCAACTAAGGATATTCTGTTGAACAAACAAAGCGCTTGCAAGAACTACAAAACTGATCCCCTCGTCAAAAGAACTGGTCTCAAACCACTCTGAAAGCTAGCATGGCATGAGGTAAATCTGGTTTGAAGCCCATGAGACTCACAGGTAGGCTGGAAGGTCGTCCCTGCATGCTCTCCTCTGGACCTCCCTTCCCGGACACCATGGGCTGATTGGAGGAAGGAGCTGAAGACTGAGAGCTGAAGGAGTCTTGAGACAGCTCCTGAGGAGTAATGAGGCAACAATAAAATGTAGAAGCACTTTTGAAAGAGCAACAAGGATAGTGTTCATCAAAGCAACTCCAGGTATGTGGAGTAGTGTTATTACCTGAGGTGGAGGAGGAAAGCGCTGGAAGGGTGACTGCTGCTGCTGTTGCTGTTGCTGTTGTTGAGACTGCAGTGGAGGGGTTTGGGAGTAAGGTGAGGGCTGACCCTGTCCTGAAGCTTGCTGGGATGACTGAGGCGGCGCCGAGCCGGGCGGCTGTGATTGTGGCGGGCCCTGCTGCTGTTGTGAGGGTCCCTGTTGCTGAGGAGGCTGTCCTGGAGCCGAAGGTGGTTGCGAGTATCCGGGCTGCGACCCCTGCTGGCCCTGAGACGGACCCTGTGACTGAGGGGGACCCTGGGACTGGGGGAAGGGTGGCTGTCCTGACTGTGACTGTGGAATCTGGGAGTATGGAGGCTGGCCCTGAGGGGGGCCTTGGGCGCCCTGAGGTTGCCCGTAAGGGGGCCCACTCTGGCCATGGGGAGGACCAGGCGGTTGCTGGGAGTAAGGGGGCTGAGAGGCTGCTCCAGTGGAGGGCTGCTGGGGGTATGGAGACTGCTGGGGGCCTCCATGAGGTGAAGGGCCCTGTTGTCCATAATAGCCACCTTGGTTCTGACCATAACCACCTGGGCCATGCTGTCCATAGCCCATCTACAGAGGAAGCACAGCAGGAACCAAATAGTCCATCAGTTAACAAGCAAACAGTAATTTTACAACGTAAAACTTTAAACTAGAGACATTGTGAACTATCTGTAATTGTCGGTAAATACTTTAATTCCTGATCATGCATGCAAACCAGAGCTGGTTATTGAAACTGCACGGATCGGATTATCTCAGTCTTGTCACACAACCATTTAATGTTATGATGAAAAAGAAATAGCGACAGATCTTTTCTTCCATATTGTGTGTACATCTGAGAAGACTGTATTTTGAGATGTGGGCGTTGCGCTCAAAAGTGAACACAAGCTTGCTGTCGATTGTGAAGGAGAAGAGTTTAAGGGCACTAAAATACTGGAGAAGCACTGTACGTCACCAGAGAGAAGTCTGTCATTTTACTGGAAGATTGAGTAACGACACCGATTTATTTTTATTTTTTTTACCTGTTAACCTGCACCCCCCATTTTGGGACTCACAACTGAAAATGACCTACTTAACTTAAAATGGTAACAGTTCCTGACAACCGTGTGCTACACACACACACACACACACACACACACAATTTGTGTCTTTGGAAAGAAGACCCTTTGGGCTTTACTAACCATCATCCAGAGTTGATAATGCTCAAAAAGATAAAAAGTTATAGACACTGAAGTGCCTTGAAAAAAATTGTACCACACTGAATTTTATTTATTTTTTCATATAAAAATACATGAAATCAGTCCTAGAGCAATCCAGAGAAGTAATGGGTTGAAAGTCACATGTCTAATGAGTTTCTATTTCAAATCTGAAGATATCATGAAAAATTAGATCAATTAGCAACCATTTTTCTTGAGACTATGTCTAGTCCCCCCCCCCCCCCAACCACC
>NW_015505583.1:491780-505571 GCF_001515645.1 Sinocyclocheilus grahami | reverse complement strand
TCCAGAGTTGATAATGCAAAAAGATAAAAAGTTATAGACACTGAAGTGCCTTGAAAAAAATTGTACCACACTGAATTTTATTTATTTTTTCATATAAAAATACATGAAATCAGTCCTAGAGCAATCCAGAGAAGTAATGGGTTGAAAGTCACATGTCTAATGAGTTTCTATTTCAAATCTGAAGATATCATGAAAAATTAGATCAATTAGCAACCATTTTTCTTGAGACTATGTCTAGTCCCCCCCCCCCCCCCCCCCTGAAATCCCCATGTGACAAACCCGAGCCTCGCCGTGACCTCATAACCACCTTCTTTGAAAGCACAGATGAAAAGACCCAGGAGCTCATGCTGCTATGATCAAGAATGTCTTAAGACCGTCAGAAGCCTTCAGGTTCAAGCTGCGACTGTGAAAAACAAAAATCTGGCAGCAGAGGAAAAGGTCTGCCCGTTATGTAAACGAACAGAATGACTGGACCTGAATTCTACAGTATGGAGCTAAAATGGTCTCAAAAATGTCTCTCTCCCATTTTGAAGAATGTAGGTAACCCAAACCGCTTCTGGCCCTTTTTGACTTCCATAGTAGTTTTTTTTTTTCTCTTTCTCCATATGATAGCAGAATTTTCATTTTTGGTTTACCTGCCCCTTTAAAGTGTTGTCTCTATTATTAATAGAACCGATGCGTCTCGCGAGATCTGACTGGTCTCGCGAGAACATGACGATATCCTCTCGCAGACCTTTCAGATATATTTGCATTTCACTGGCTCGTTCACAAGTGGTGGTATGTAAGATATTTTATGTTACATCAGGCAAGTGGCCGCATGATAATCAGGAAAATTACGCAGTGTAGTCTTTATCTAGTCATAAAAACAGAATTCACAGTTTAACGCGGAATTTGTCAAATTTTTTATGAATTAATCAAAAGTAGATCACTACACTTAAATCAAATCACGATATGGTCTAGGTATCTGTAAATATCAAGCCGCAAAAGTCGATTTAAATATGAATCCTGCATGTTCTGCCCGTCTCCGTTTATGAATGGCGCAGACGCGTGGTTTCATTTACTACACACACACACACTGAAGCGCGCGTGACACTCGCGGTGATACAGCGTCTGCCGTGTAACTAAATGAGGTCGTAAACGCATGAAAAACATCTCCAGAACTGCTCTGAGAGTCACTTCATGAGCATTTTAGCATTTGATTTGAGAAAAACTAGCGTCATATCTCATACACAGAACTGTAAATGTATTCACGGCAACCCGTCAAAATAAAAGTCCAGTTTGATTTGAAGACATTGTGCCTATAACTATTTTTCAGTAGAATGTACATAGCCTACTACTACTACTACTACTAAAATGAAACAAACAATTTTTTAAGGAATAATCACACAAAACATTTCTTCCATGTTTTAATTTTAATAGTAAATTCCCTTTTGTTTGCTTAATTTTCAATAATTAAAAGATAAATGACAAATTAAATTAATGTTGTATGCATTCATTTGATAACCAGAAAAAAATGTAAATATACAATACAGAATTTCTGAGGGGGAAAAAATGAAGGCTACTTTAAGAAAAAAATGAATAAATTAAGTTGTTTTATGCATTCAAATAATTAGACATGCTAAAACACAGAATTTATTAAGAATAAAAGACTATTTTTCCCTATATATTTCATCATTGAGGATTTCTTTAAAAAAGTCAAATCTCGCCTCGCCTCGTGTGATAAGTGTCTCGTCACACCCCTATTAATAAGTATTGTGCCAACAGTTGATAAGGCGCGTTTTAATGCACCAGAAACAAGTGCTGCAGAAGAGTGATGGAAAGTGTCTCTTTAACAACCCATTGAGCAAAGGTGAATAAAAAAATACATAGATTTAATTTCAGCAATTGTTATGCATGTGTTTTTACCATCTTTAAATTAAATATTGTGATAACATATACACTGCTGTTCAAAAGTTTGGGACCAGTAAGAATTTTTACATTTTTAAAGTGGTTTCCTCTGTTCATAAAGGCTGCATTTATTTGATAAAAACACTGAAGAAACAGTTATATTGTGAAATATTATTACAATTTATAATAAAATAAATTAAAATAAAATATAAATATATACTTGTATTATTACAAAGGATTTCTATTTTGAATAAATGCTGTACTTTTTATTCCACAAATCCTGAAAAAAAATAAAAATACCACAGTATTGTGCATTACAACGGTTTCCACATTAATAATAAAATAAGCATATTGATAATGAAGGATCATGTCACATTGAAGACTGGAGTAATGGCTGATAAATTCAGCTTTGCATCAAAGGAACAAACTATATTTTAAAGCATACTAAAATAGAAAACCATTATTTTATTCATTTTAATCATATTTCACCATATTACTGTGTTTTGTGTATTTTTAATCCAATAAATGCAGCAGATCCCAAACTTTTGAATGGTGGTGTATATCGACTGCATTGGCCATTAGCCACCCTGCTCTCTAAAGTGCTCTCAGCATCAGCCATCCAAACAAAAGAAAACAACCCAAAATCCCCACAACATGAACATCTGACCTGTTGTCCATACTGCATTCCGCTCATGTTTCCGGGAGTGCGGCCCTGCATGCCCATAGGATACCTCTGGGGTCCCGAGGGCCCGTAACCCTGTCCTGGGTAAGGAGAACCCTGTTGGGAGCCAGGAGGAGGCCCCTGCTGCTGAGAGTAGGGGTTTCCGCCACCATAGTGCTGCCCTCGAATTTTCCCCACCTGGTCCATGGGGCCTGGAGGCTGAAAGAGACGGAGAACGAGGGTAAGTGCTAATAATTCAGAGGCACAGTTAAAATCAGCTAGTGCCATACAGGAGGAGAAATTACTGTGGTACGTTTCAGTTCCCTGCAGCATTGAGAGGACTGAACGCCAGGCATCTGGGCCATTAATGTTCTGAAAGCATTCACTTAGACATCTCTGGTTAAGATGAAGTCAATGGTGATCAATATCAAGAGAGGCTTGTTTCCGCTGTTAAGATTGAAAACAATCACAACGCCATGACAGAGTATTAGCCAGAGCATAGCAAAGGCACACCACCCCAAATCAAAAATAGGTCTGTATGCTTCAAACACAGTGCCAGCGAAGGGAGGGGAAATTGGCAGTGAATGAATGAGAGAATGAAAGCAGTGGTTCAATCTGCCAGGGGCTGGAGCCTGGATGAACAGTCAACTTCCTTTTGAAAACAGACAAGAGGAAACAAATGTGTGTGGAGACGGGAGTGTGACCCGAACATCAGAGGAGAGAGACGAAGAACTACAGAGAGATCGGAATAAAGTCTTTGGGACGACGGGACTGGAAGACGGTGCGTGGGAATTATACAAAGACAACCGGGACAGGAACTGAGACCATGAACTTAAATCTGGCGATGTTTTTTTCCTATTTGAAAAGAGTTCTGATTCTGAAGTTGTTTTACGAGTCTTGAAACAAATAGTAATGTAACATGAGAAACAGAAAGAATAAAGCTACATCGCTCACATTACAAACCAGCAAAACGGTCAACACTGCAACTGAGCAGAGCTGTGCAATTAATTGAATTAATCACGATTTCTGTTTCTCTTGATTCTCCAGAATTAATAAGAGTTTAAAATCACCCAATCAGGGCTTTTCTCGTTTTCTTTTTGTATCAGCAACAGAAGAATTTTCTTTTTTGGCGAACTCTCTCGCCAAAAATACTAATAAAAAAAAATTGTGTAAAACATTTTGTGGTATTGAAGTATTTTGAATAACCAAAAACAATACATTTTTTGATTTTCCAGCAAAAATTATGTAAGATTATAATATAAAATGCAATTATATTGTGTGACATACAGTTACCATGACATAAATTGCTCATACAGTGATATAATATTTTGGTCATGCCACCCACCCCTCGGCGTAACTTTGAAACTTACTAAACTGTTTGAATGCACCCACTTGACTCCTGCATCCCCAGAGAATCACACACACTTTCCCACTTCTCAAAGATCAGTAGGACCGGTGAAGGCACAGAGACACAGGACAGGACTCCTGAAATGGTAACAGGTCCCATCTGCCACCAAAACACATCCTCAGCCAGCGCTGCTCCTCCAGCAGCTGTAGTAAGGCTCTCTTGACATCGGAGGTCAATCTGGACCCTTTCTTTCAATACAAGGAAGAAACAACACAACCTATTCAAATGTGTTTCAGATGAATAAGCATTGTGGGCTGCAACCAATGCTTCTAGTGTGGACAGCTCAGCTGATTAATGGACAAACGGTGCAAAATGGTACAAAATACAGTTTTGTAACTCACAAGTCCAGCATACAGAAAATGTTAAGTGTTCATTTTTGACAATACACAGGGTCCTAAGATTTCTGCGAAGCGTGGTTGGAATCACGGAATGGAATTTACTGTAAAACGCGGAATGTCACGGAACTTGCCAAATTTTGAATGAAGTAGGTCAGTACAAATAATCTTTTAATTTTAAACCAGACTATTTAAAAATTAAATTTGAGGAAAACTGCAGTCATATCACATACACATACAAATCTCTTCACGGCAACCCATCAAAACAACAGTTCGGTTTAACTTGAAGAAATTGTGATAAATATAACTATTGTTCAGTATAATGTACATCTTGCTACTGCTGCTGCTACTGCTACTAAAGCAAGTATTAAACCTTTACTTTTAAGGAATAATCACAATTATTTTCTCCATGTTTTAATTTTATTAGTAAACCTCTGTTGTGCAGCACTTTATGACATAATTTGATTACGAGAAACATTGAATTACATAACACAGAATAATCAACCATTTTGATCATTGCCATTCATGTAAACCATTAAATCGGAATCCAGTAAAATTTAAATTAAAGAAAGAATTTGGTAAAAAAGTTTGTTCAACTTTTAATAAAATGCTGACAACTAATATAAGTTTAATGATTTAGTTAGAATTAGTTAGACAAGATTTTCAATAAAAACAATTAAATTTTTTACATGGCCGTAATTATAGCAGTGTTTACATGCATAAGAATGGTGGATGCTTTATCTCGTCTACATGCTGTGATGAAGCATGAGGTTATGGCTGAGATCAGTGAGGCCTTTGACCGAAAGGGTAATGGAAGTGGATGAAGATGATGAATTATGCTTGAACAAAGATCGGAGCAAACCTCTGACCTCAAGTTGCCATCTCATTTATAGATTTGGGATTTTACATGGTTAGAATAAGTAAGATTCAATGCCCCTGCATTAAGAACATGTCCAGTGAAAACTATTACTTCAACAACAAATTCATTTTTGTGCGTCGCTTTGAGGGAACGGCCCACAAATCAAGACGGCAGGCCAATAGACGTCTAATTCCTCTTTTTGCTCGAGACTGTGGTAAACATGCAGGTGTCGGCACGTTCCCGCATCCAGTCTGAAAAACGCTGAGGTTGCCTTCACACAGTATTATGTAGATGAATCACCCCTGGGCTCCTGAAGTACGGGAATGAGGGTGGGACGGGACGGGACGGCGCGAGAGAGAATGACAGTTGTTCAGACATGAAGTGCTTTTAATTCATCCTCGGGCAAGGTCAAAGATAAGCAGCAGCATATCTCGCCGTCTCTCATTTTTAAATAGACAGACGTACTTTATTGATCCCTGAGGGGAATTCAAGGATTTCCCGCCGCAGTCTTAGTCGCTGAGGGCCAGAGCTTTCCCTTTCACTTTTTTAATGAATGATACTAGTTAACAGCAACAATAACAAGGAGCCAGTCGTGGGATTTTCTCTTGAAACACCGCCGGGGTTTTCTTGAAAACAAGACCTTGCAGAAACCCGAAATCAATTTGAAACAGCGGCTATTTGAAATGGGATATTTAGGGAGAAATAAATGCAGGGTGGGAATTACTTTTTATTAGCAATTGACTGGATCAGGAAAAAATTATGCTAAGAAGAACATTTTACTTGCATCTTTCAAGAAAAGCTCAAAGTTACTCTAAGAAAAAGACAAGTGTGAAATATATTTTTACAAAAAAAAAAAAGTGTAAAAATAATTAAATAATGAAGACTTACAAAAAACTAAGTATTTTAATTCAAGAGTTACTTTAATTTACAGCAATAACCCATGGTGTAGATTTAATAATCTCCACAAAAACAAAAATGGCTTGAGTGCCGTTTTCTTTCCCGGGTTTACATATTTCCTATTGGAGGTTATTACAAATTTGATTCAACAATAACACTTTCTTTGGGAACAGAAAGCACATGGGGTTGGGATTTATTTTTTTTATGTTTTGTGGAAAAACTCTTATGCTCACCTACACTGCATTTATTTAATTTAAAATCCAGTTAACTTAAAACGGTAATAATGTGAAATTACAATTAAAAAAATTGTAATATATTATAAATGTAATTTATTCCTGTGATGCGCAGCTGAATTTCAGCATCATTACTCCAGTCTTCGGTGTCACATGATCTTCAGAAATCAGTCTAATATGCTGATTTACTGTTAAGAAAACATTTTCTATTATCATCAATGCCGAACAAAAGTTGTGTGCTTCGTGATTTTTTGTAAACCTAAGAAAGGTATTTTTCCCCCCTCAGGATTCTTTATTTTAATAGAAAGTTCAAATTTATTTGAAATTTGAATTTATAATTGAATTTTTCTGTAACACTGTCAATGCCTTTACGGTCTCTTTTATCAATTTATCCATCCCTGCTGAATAAAAGTATTAATTTCTTTAAAAACCCGAACTTTTGAATGCAATAGTTGCATAGTTTATTTTGATTCCACGTAGATTTTAAAATTCCTTGACTCAAATATCATCACTAGCGTCTGTGAATCACTGGCCTAACAGACTTTCTCCGCTGAAGTAATGTTAAGGCTCAGAGAAACTCATGCTATTTGGCACCACTCTCTCAACCCCTCCTCCTCATCCACCAATCAATCGCTCGTCCATGGCTGATTTCCTTCCTCTCTCACTCCACATGGTTAGAATAAGTAAGATTCAATGCCCCTGCATTAAGAACATGTCCAGTGAAAACTATTACTTCAACAACAAATTCATTTTTGTGCGTCGCTTTGAGGGAACGGCCCACAAATCAAGACGGCAGGCCAATAGACGTCTAATTCCTCTTTTTGCTCGAGACTGTGGTAAACATGCAGGTGTCGGCACGTTCCCGCATCCAGTCTGAAAAACGCTGAGGTTGCCTTCACACAGTATTATGTAGATGAATCACCCCTGGGCTCCTGAAGTACGGGAATGAGGGTGGGACGGGACGGGACGGCGCGAGAGAGAATGACAGTTGTTCAGAAATGAAGTGCTTTTAATTCATCCTCGGGCAAGGTCAAAGATAAGCAGCAGCATATCTCGCCGTCTCTCATTTTTAAATAGACAGACGTACTTTATTGATCCCTGAGGGGAATTCAAGGATTTCCCGCCGCAGTCTTAGTCGCTGAGGGCCAGAGCTTTCCCTTTCACTTTTTTAATGAATGATACTAGTTAACAGCAACAATAACAAGGAGCCAGTCGTGGGATTTTCTCTTGAAACACCGCCGGGGTTTTCTTGAAAACAAGACCTTGCAGAAACCCGAAATCAATTTGAAACAGCGGCTATTTGAAATGGGATATTTAGGGAGAAATAAATGCAGGGTGGGAATTACTTTTTATTAGCAATTGACTGGATCAGGAAAAAATTATGCTAAGAAGAACATTTTACTTGCATCTTTCAAGAAAAGCTCAAAGTTACTCTAAGAAAAAGACAAGTGTGAAATATATTTTTACAAAAAAAAAAAAGTGTAAAAATAATTAAATAATGAAGACTTACAAAAAACTAAGTATTTTAATTCAAGAGTTACTTTAATTTACAGCAATAACCCATGGTGTAGATTTAATAATCTCCACAAAAACAAAAATGGCTTGAGTGCCGTTTTCTTTCCCGGGTTTACATATTTCCTATTGGAGGTTATTACAAATTTGATTCAACAATAACACTTTCTTTGGGAACAGAAAGCACATGGGGTTGGGATTTATTTTTTTTATGTTTTGTGGAAAAACTCTTATGCTCACCTACACTGCATTTATTTAATTTAAAATCCAGTTAACTTAAAACGGTAATAATGTGAAATTACAATTAAAAAAATTGTAATATATTATAAATGTAATTTATTCCTGTGATGCGCAGCTGAATTTCAGCATCATTACTCCAGTCTTCGGTGTCACATGATCTTCAGAAATCAGTCTAATATGCTGATTTACTGTTAAGAAAACATTTTCTATTATCATCAATGCCGAACAAAAGTTGTGTGCTTCGTGATTTTTTGTAAACCTAAGAAAGGTATTTTTCCCCCCTCAGGATTCTTTATTTTAATAGAAAGTTCAAATTTATTTGAAATTTGAATTTATAATTGAATTTTTCTGTAACACTGTCAATGCCTTTACGGTCTCTTTTATCAATTTATCCATCCCTGCTGAATAAAAGTATTAATTTCTTTAAAAACCCGAACTTTTGAATGCAATAGTTGCATAGTTTATTTTGATTCCACGTAGATTTTAAAATTCCTTGACTCAAATATCATCACTAGCGTCTGTGAATCACTGGCCTAACAGACTTTCTCCGCTGAAGTAATGTTAAGGCTCAGAGAAACTCATGCTATTTGGCACCACTCTCTCAACCCCTCCTCCTCATCCACCAATCAATCGCTCGTCCATGGCTGATTTCCTTCCTCTCTCACTCCCTCTCCAAAAAGGGAGGAGAAAAAAATAAATAACTGCAATTAGCACATGGCTAATCTGCATAGAGGAAAGCCAAGTGCTCTTGGCAGAGGAGGTTACACCGGGTGGAATGTCTCACTGTCTGCTGGGGAAGTGGGAAGGGTGTGTGTGTGTGTGTGTGTGTGTGTGTGTGTGTGTGTTGTGTCTGTGTGAGTGTCTGTGTGAGTGAGTGAGTGAGTGTGTATGTGTGTGAATCTGTGTGGTCGGGCCGTTGGACTGAAGTATGATAGCACAGATAGCGCCGACTCTACTGAGCCAGACAGATGGATTGGGTACGGACGATAAACAACTGCTGCTAATTTAATCCTCCACACGGACAAACGCTCCAGGCCTACAGCACAGGACTACTGTTGTGCCAAAACACCAACACACACTAATACAATTCACAGCACTCCTGTGTAGTTTATCCAGGAGCGCCAGCGCTGAACATGTACAGGCACGCAGAAATCAGGACAATTATTATGATCGTAACAAGTGGAAAGATGTCTGCTCCTCCAGAACGTGCTGAAGCTGAGAGCGCTGCACTCTTATTGAGTGAATTTCACAAATACATTGAACTTTAACAGTTAAATAAAATATTTTTGTCCATCAATAGCAGTTTTTTTCCCATGGCACTAAAATGATGATCAAGGTATGTATGATGCTCCCTTTTAAATTAAATGTCTGGGAGATATTGTTTTTGTTCAAATGTTCTGTGTAAAAGAAAAGTAAACACTTTTAGAACCCCTACGATGTGATTTGTGTTTTCACTTTTTTGTTTTTCCATATCATTCTATATCGATATTCATCCTAATATTAATTTACCTTTAATAGGGAAGGAAATGCTTACAGGTTATTCATTCTGAAAGTCTAACAAGTATATGGTTTGTTCACAAACTCCACAGAGTAGCTACCTTTTAATTTAAAGGGTTAGTTCACCCAAAATGAAAATTAGCTTGTGTTTTACTCACCCTCGAAGCATCCTTGGTGTATATGACTTTCTTCTTTCAGACGAATCCAGTCGGAGGTATATTAAAAATTGTCTTTGATCTTTCAAGCTGTTTAATGGCAGTCAGCAGGTGTTGCAGTTGAACAGTGCACAAGTCATCAAATAAAGCGTGCGCATTCATAATAAAACGTGCCGCAGACGGCATTCCGGGGGGTGAATAAAGGCCCCATGTAGCGAATCCATGAGTTTTTGTAAGAAAAGTATCCATATTTCAAACGTAATAAATAAACACTTTTCTCTCACTTCCGCTGACCGTCATACACTGAAGCAGTTCTGGCGGATGACGTAAGACGTGCGGCGTTGCGTGATTAGTGACGAATGCTTCGAGAGAACAAAAAAGGCCGGTCACGAATTAGAAGTACAAACCGAAGATTTGCAAAGAAAAATGTCGGAGAATTTCGATATAAACCAAGAGGAGACTGGTTTTCCTTTACTAGAGTAAGGAAACTTTGCTTCCTTTACTCCTATAAACAAACTCGCGAGACTAGCATATCTAAGAGGCGCGCGCTGCGCATACGTCCTGTGTCATCCGCCGGAACGGATCCGTGTATGAAAGACAACGGAAGTGAAAGAAAAGTGTTATGTTTGAAATATGGATATTTTTCTTACAAAAACTCATGGCTTCGCTACATGGGGCCTTTATTCACGCCCCACTCCTATAAACAAACTCGCGAGACTAGCATATCTAAGAGGCGCGCGCGCTGCGCATACGTCCTGTGTCATCCGCCGGAACGGATCCGTGTATGAAAGACAACGGAAGTGAAAGAAAAGTGTTATGTTTGAAATATGGATATTTTTCTTACAAAAACTCATGGCTTCGCTACATGGGGCCTTTATTCACGCCCCGGAGCCATCTGTGGCACGTTTTATGATGAATGCGCGCGCTTTATTTGATGACTTGTGCACTGTTCAACTGCAACACCCGCTGAGTGCCATTAAACAGCTTGAAAGATCAAAGACAATTTTTAATATAACTCCGACTAAATTCGTCTGAAAGAAGAAAGTCATATACACCTAGGATGCTTCGAGGTGTATATGAAAAACACAAGCTAATTTTCATTTTTAGGTGAACTAACCCTTTAAGGTCTTATTCATACTTTTGTGCACATTTGAGACGTTGATTTGTTGTTGTTTTTTTTTAAAGTCCATGTGTTTATGTCCTCGTATACTGAAACACAGATGCTGAAAACACAGCAAGCGTCACGTATGTTTGAGTTTGTGTATCAGACAAATCCACCTTATTAGCGTTTCTTTCTGATGTATGATCAGCTATTTGATTCATCCACATAGACTAAAAATGTCCAAAGCTTACCATAGTTACTGACAAATTTTATTGCGATTACAGTATGATACTGTTTAGTGCTGGGCGGTATGACCAAAAATTTATATCACGGTATTTTTCAAAATTATACCAGTTTCACGGTACATGACAGTATTTTTTTTTTCATGCATGACCAGGTGTTAATCATGTTTTCTACTAATAGAGAGAGGAAATACTGCAGTATATTGACTTAGAATGACTTATTTTACTGTCATGATGAGTGAATATTGTCAAAAAATACCACACTAAATAGTGACTAAACACGACCCCCTTTTAATACATGTTAACCAGGAGTCACTCTCATTTATAATCACTGCATCTTCTGATAAAATCAACATGCATCTACACTAAAGAGCGGCTATGCGGTTGTTTTGGCTATTTTACTTTTTCTCACCTGCGTCTGAGTAACAAACAAAAAAGTGCATGTGATATTAACAGACGAACTACGCTCATATTTATAATTCCAAACAGTCAGTAAGCGACAGGTGCTAGCAAACGCTGTTTTGTACTCATTTATTGAGGAGTCGGCTGTGGTGCGGCTAACTGAAAGCACTGCATCTCTGCCGCTCACTGCACAGAACAGACGCCGAGAGAGTGACACTTCTCCGGGAAAGTCAGGCCTCGCGTTCGCGGGACAGCACTGGCGAAATCTTCCAACTGAACCATAGCTAAGCTTTATCCAAAAAAGTCGCTAGGTTTGTCAGTATGAATATTCTATGGGCAGTGAAAAGGGACCCCTTTCAAACAGTGTGGCGTTCCGAACGTTGTTTAAGCGACATACACCAGTATTGCGGTATTTTAAAAATTCATATCATAACAAAAATAAACACCGGTATTCGGTATGAACCGGTATACCGCCCAGCACCAATACCGTTTATCGCCTACCCCAAATTCAAATACTAAATTTTTTTTTTTATTATTCTCAAAACCTTTCGTGTGTCGACAGTGGTTCAATTTGAAACGTTTACTGTCTGAGATCAAGCGTTATAAAAGACGAGTCGGAGGCAATGCTTTCAAATCATCCATCCCCTGATTTTCTCTGCAATGGGAGTGCGACTCCTAGATTTGGTCCACGCTTAGACAAGTCTCATCTTCTCAACAGCAACTTAAACAGCGAACTCTCTTCATTTGTTGAGTAAAGGGACTCGCTGAAGGAGAAAGCCGTACTCCCTCAATTCTCAATTACACCTCACCGGCTTGAGAAACACAGAAGCTATAAATTGAGAAAACGACCACCAGTGGCGGCACGGCAAAGAGGAATTATTAGTGACTTTTGCAGTCAACAAGCCTTTCCATGCGCTTGACTCACGTAATGGTACTACATCAGACAAATTCACAGACAAACTCAACAAGCCCTGACGCTCCTCCAACTGTCCTGATGAACTCCACAGAACCGGAGCAAAGGAAAAATGCGTGTCTCACACGGATTTACAAATGCAGAGAAGACCCACTGATCTTCACATCCAGCATTTCACATACATAACGATGTACAAAGCATTATATCCTAATGTAATAGTTCTTTCCACCATGTTTGCATTAAATATATTTTATATTAAAGGGGTCATATATATGACAATGCTAAAAATAACATTATTTGGTGTAATACAATGCGTTTACGCAGTTTAAAGTGCCCTTATTATGCCATTTTTACGGTTCCTAATATTGTTTTGGGAGTCTCCTACAATAAGACTACATGCATGCAAGGTCAAAAAACGCTTTCGTGTTCTCAAAATATGCACTTAATATCACCTCATTTTCCAGCGATTCTCAAACGATTCGTTCGAAGCAGTTCAAAGATTCAGTCTCTCTAAACCCCTCCTTTCCGTGAGCCTGCTCTGCTCTGATTGGTCAGATGGCCTAGTCTGTTGTGATTGGTCTACAGCGTACAGTGCGTGTCGGAAACAATACACCTATTTCAATAGTTCTGTATTTTGAATGCTCTATAGAAAATATAAACATCTATTATTTATCATACTTACAGGTTGTGATTCAGTGGAGCAGCTGGTCCAAATAATCAGGATACTGATCCATCTTTCAACAGCAAGCGTTTTGTGAATCCCGTATTGAACTCCCCGAGATTAGCGAAGCAGTCGTCAGTAGAATGACGTGTTTGTGGGCGGCGTCAAGCTGTTCGCGGCCGGCCAACATAGAACAGTGTGCTCTGATTGGCCAGCTATCTAGTGCGTTGTGATTGGCCGAATTACCTCAAGCGTGTGACGGAAATGTTACGCCCCTTACCATATTTGGAAACACAGCGTCTCCACGACATTTGCTTTAAACAATAAAAAGGTCTGCTCATGAAAATATCTATAGCAATGTTAGCGTCCACACTAACAGACAGTAACATTCTGTTCTGCATTAGAAGCTGGCAATGCAGTTGTGTTGTCTGCCACTTTAAATGCATTAAACATGTTTTAAAGCCATGTGGATTCAATGATTTTTTTGTTCATCAGCTGGGGGAAAAAAAGGTCTGATAACAGTGTTGGGGGTAACGGTTTTCAGGTAACGCGAGTTATGTAATCAGATGACCTTTTTCAAGTAACTAATAAAGTTAGTTCACTTCTTAATTTACAAGAAAATATCTGAGTTACTTTTGCAAATAAGCTATGGCCGTTACTTTGCTTTCCCATGTATTGACTGACAGCTCTCCTGTCCCCATGTTGAGAGAAATCAGGAGTAAGGTGCTGTGTGCGCAGTGTGAACATGATGATACTGTAGATTAGGGATGTAACGATTACCGGTTTT
>NW_015505583.1:476412-489878 GCF_001515645.1 Sinocyclocheilus grahami | reverse complement strand
TTGAGATTAATGTTTTAAAATCTTACCCGTTTATAAATCCATTATGAACAGTGTACAAAACAATCGTCAGGACAATATGATCACTACAGCAACATTATAGTAGTATTAATACTAAATTCCTCTGATTTCATTTTCAATGCAATCAAAAACTGAGACACAAGACGGCAAGCTGCATTTGAACGAAACGTGAGAGCGCCTCCGTGGTGATACAAGAGATATGGATGGGTGCCGTGTTATAATGCGTTGCTGCTATTGACAACAGTCATTATAAGGAAGGAAATGCAGCAGAACAGAATCAAGTATTCCAGTAGTATAGTCACCTGACCCAACAACTTATTTTGTTCATTTAAAATGTGTGTGTTTGTTATATATATATATATAAATAAATAAGTGATTTATTATTATTATTAGGGCTTCATGTTAATGTTAATTTAATGTTTAAGCTAAAAAAAAGTGCATATAGCTGCTAATTGTGTTTGTTGTTTATATTTTCAAATATAAAACTTATTGAAATGTTTTCAGTGTGTGTATCAGTTCTTTTTGAACATTTTAATCTAATTTGAACAAAACCATGATAATATTGATAACCATGATAACTTTGGTCACTATAATCGTGATATGAAATGTTCATACCGTTACAGCCCTACTGTAGATCTAGACTAAATTTGAACATGCATTTACTCCTCTCACTCGCACAAAAACAGATTCAGTATTCCTCAAAACAGACAAATGCAAACTCAGAATGACACAATCCTGCAATAATTAAATGCGTTAAATAACACAAATATCCTTTACGTATTTAATCCCATTTTATTAACAAATGTCTTTGCTGCTGTCCTTTGATGATCTAATTAAACCATACTAATAAAGTATGACTTTAAATTTATATTTTCTTCAACCTGAATCTTACTCACTTTTTCACGTTTGGTGTGAAAGGGCTTTTACTTTTGCCAAAAATATAAATATTTTATATTAAAAACAAGTAAGCAAGCCCAGGCCAGATAAGCAAGTGTAACCTAAAAGTAATGTTATGCATTACTTTGCATGAGCAATGTAATTAATGCAATATTTGTAATGCATTACTTTTAAAAGTAACTTTCCCCAACACTGCTTGAGAGCGGTAGAATTACAAAAATTATTAAAAATTATTTTTTAAAAATGTAACTAATACAGTTTTCATTACAGTTATCATGCTTGGTGTGAATGGGTCTTAATACCTTTTTGCAAAATTCAACTAAACACTTTAAAAATTAAAGTTACTTGATTTCATTAAACTAATTCTGGGGGGAAATGTTTTGCATGTGTGCAAAAACAAGTTAAAAACAAAAAACAATAAAACTTTTTTTTTTTTTTTTAAAGAATAGCTCAAACTCTAAATTGAGTCAAACTACTAAAATCCATCTTTTTCTGCAATGTGGAAAAGCAATTTTCTGTCAATTAGTGAGACTTTGACTCATTATCCATCCACTATAGGTAAATAACAAAGAATAAAGTGCAGTAAATAGGGCTGGGTATCGAGTCCGATACTTTTTAGGCACCGACCGAATTGCCTCGATACCATCGAGTATTGAAAAACATCTCGTCGTTCGGTACCAAATTTCGATACCTAAGGGGTTAATCTCATCAGCGTCAGTGAGCCAATAAGCCTGCAGCACTAGCCGGTGTGTTCGACTAGAAGAGGTGTGGCACAGATCAATCATCCGTGAGAGCGATTCGAAAGCTCACGGTGCAGTCTGCTCTCTTTAGCTCTCGTGGTACTGTAATACACCGAGCGGTCTGCACAGTCGGTCCGCGTCAAGTCGAGCACACTTACTAGTTAACACCGGTTACACTCAGAGATGTGGCGCACACGTGAGGATTTAGTGTGAATGCGTCCCAGCTCCATAGATGTAAGGCTACATTTACACTGGTGCGTTGATGTTTTAAAATGAAAACGATCCTCGTCGTACTGGCGTTTCCACTATCTCCAAACGACAGACCGCTCATTAATTTCCAATGGAGAGTAGCGCGGGAGCTGCGTGGAGTTCCGATCATATGCAGATGTCCGTTCATACTAACGTTACACGACCGAAAGCGCGTGTTATGTGACCATTCATGCAAACTGTAGCATCATGCTACATAAGACAATAAATAAGATTTATATTCCGCTTTTACTCAAAACATGACCGTGTAATGTTGCTGAAATTAAATATGTTATTACCTCTGAGTCAGAGCAGCGATCATGGAAGAGAGAACACAGACAGACTGCGCTGGAAGCTGCGAATGCTCATCAGTAAATCAGTAGAAAATAAGTAGAAATCATGATTCTGTCTGAGCTATGCGTTTTAAAACGAACACGCACTAGTGTAAATGTAGCCTAACAGATGTGTAAACTGAAGACTATCTGAGCTTTATTAAAACTATTTTGCACTGATTTATTGTGTTGGTTACATTTTGTTCCTTTGTGCAGTGGCTCAGGAGATGAGTCTTTGAGTTTGTATAAACATCAAAAAAAAATTTTTAGATAAAGTAATCTTGTTCAAATTGATTTAATAAAATTGGTATCGAAAAAAACTATCGTTCAGGAACCGGTATCGAAGTCAAGGTATCGGTATAGAACATTTTTGAACGATACCCAGCCCTAACAGTAAACTTATTTGTGCAACAAACCAGCATGTTTATGATTATGATAATAAACTCAAATTTGATATACCAGGTTGCAATATAAATCAGCATAATGAACTGCTTTTGTACAAAATAACTGGAAGTGAATGGCACCAAAGACATAGTTACATCCAATCTTACATTAAAAATAGGGTTGATACACACCTGTGACTACACATCAGTTAATATCTGTTATTGTATGTAAAATATAGATACAAGTATCTAGGCAGCTGTAAACAAACGAACTTTGCTTCACATTGTACTCTCCCCACGTCCAACCTCATTTGTTTGAGACACATCCCACTCTCACATTAGCCCATGTTTCTTATCTCACTCTTGTGTAAATAAAGTAGAGTAAAGCAGTCCTGCGCTCTGTGCAAAAACATCTAGCATGCTACAGCAAAATCTCTCCCAGCCGACAGACTTCTAGCATACTACAGGACCAATGTGGGAGAATATGGAGTCACCGTGTGATAAAGTGGCATGTGTTTCCAGCTGCACTCGGTCCACGTCAATCACAAGCTGTCCGAATAAGCATTCCTTTAGGAAACGCAACCATGGCCGACTACACTGACAGCAGAGATGGCATATTTCTAGTTAGCGTGTTGATTTGGACCTGTTCAGCCAGTGCTTTTGAAACATCAGGAGAAGGTGGTTAGCTTCACTGCTTTGTGGTGACAGCTGTGAGCTAGCGATGCCCTCAGCAAACTATTACAGGAAGAGACGTTACAAAGAGAACAAAGCAATGCTGTTACAGGTAGTGGCTGACTGATATATTGCCAAGGCCTATATATTGAATATTGACTGATATTTTGCCAATGAGGATTTTTTATTCAGCTGCATGGCCAGTAATGTTTTTGCTTGTTTTTCAGCTGATATGTCAGAACATTTATTTTGACGTTGCACTGGACTTTTATTTTGACAGTGCTAAGATATCGGCCAAAGATACAGGGCATCAGTCATCAAAAATACATATCATTCAATCATAGGACTTCAGTAGTCTAAATCCCAAAGTATACTTTGGTTTTTGCGCATATGCGAGGCGTACAGTGCGCATGACGCAAATTTCATCACCAGAATAGTACGTGCAGCATCCAACTTTTGTAACCACTCATACGTTGTGCGCACAGGTAGCACATGCGCACTAAGTTTGTTTTGCACTAATCAGTTGTTCCACAAGGTGGCAGCACTGGCCCAGGCCATTTATTGTCAGAGATTCTTCATAAAATAAAACTGAACAAGGCAGCGTTCACATAAACAACTCTGGCCTGAAAAACAAATATGGCACTGAAATAAAGCACATCAAAAAATATTTCAGACTACACTAGCAGATCATTCACGTTATGCATCAATGCTCTGCTTTTTCTACTTTGCAGCTGGTGCTACTCTTACAACTGTTTTGGTTGTGAAAACAATGACTAAAAACATTTTAGTCGCACTTGAGAAGTTATCAAGTTATTACAATAATAAGAAACTTTATTTGTATAGCACTTTTCATAAAAAACGCAGCTGGAAGTGCTATACAATAATAAGGTTCAAGGTTTTACAATACAGCAATTTAAGTGCTTAAAAAGCATTACAATCAAATGAATCCATTTCAGTAAGCATATTTAGGCAGATGCAAAGGTGGCAAGTCTTTTTTCTGATGCACATCAATAGACAGACACGGTTACATGCTTTTGTTTTTGCAGCTGTAAACTAACTAAAAGATGGCGAACAAAACAAATGCATTTGAAAACAGTTAATGCTTCTGAAGATATTTAATAGAAATCACCCACTGGTACAACTGAAACACGTTCACTTATTTATATTTAGATATAAATAAGTCAATGTGTCAGCAGAATATTGACGCAAAATGCACTGCAACTTCCCACCAGCAAGTGTTTTATCTGGATTCTTCTTTGTCGAGTAATATTTTCACTGGCAGTGCTGTAATTAGTATGCTCACAGTGTGCTGTGCTTTAGCTGAGAGACCAGCGCTTTTCAGTCCTGGAAGTGAAGTACCACAAAACGCCACATTTTGGATGCCTCCTTTATTAAACGCAGAATATTTTGATCATCTGGAGCCGGATGCACTAGCCGTGCACGAGTTAAATCTACGCCTAGTTGTGGCATAAACAGGCGTTAGGTTTCGATTTGCATAGTAGCCTACAGAATATTAAAACTTAGTTGAATGTAACCATGTACAAACTAAATAATTATGAAGTATGAAATTGAAATGAAATCGATTTATTAAATTTCCCGTTTTATCCGACAGACTTCAGACATGCATCATGTTGACATTTATACATATTTACATTAAGAGAACATTATGTGAATGAATGACATGAAGCTGATCTAAACAGTGCAACTTGGTGTTCATGGCAAAAACAAAAATAAAAAAAAAATGAAAGCAATTTATGTTTCTCGAACCAATATTAATGTGTTGCCTCCTTTAAGACACATTACTGAATGTTATTAACATAAAAATGCCTAATGTTATTTCAAGTAGGGTTGTGCCGATAGATACGATATTTAGAGATATCGCCTGGGGCTAATGCCTTTGACAATAGCAAGATTATTATTATTATGACGACCGCACTAATCGTCCCTCCCTAACATTTGTGTCTCGTTTTTATTCGTTGACGAAAAATGTCAATAGATTTACGTCATCGTTTTTGTCATTCAAAAAGAGTTTTAGTTCGTTATCGTCGGCGAAAAAAATGTAGTTGACGAAAATGATGACGAAGATTATTCGTCAATGAAATTAACACTGGTTATAGCCAATCATATATAACCAATCAGATGTACGTGCAACGTAAGTATAAGGGATTTATTCATCATACAGTGTAAACGGCTTCACTGATTATAACAAGTGTTTTTTTTAAAGAGTATAAACTCACGCTAGACTGAAGTCAGTGATGTTCTTTGATCATGTAAATGTTCTTTGCTTGTTTAACTGAGGAAATGTTAGCATTATAATTAGTAACTTGCAATGTTTCTATAAAATTGTTATCATGATAAAGAAAAATTCAGTCATATTAAAAACATTAGGCTGCTTTTTGCCTTATGCTGAAGTTAATTCACTTTCCGGCAATGAAATTAAGTAATGACAATATGACGATTGAGCATATCGCCCAACACTGATTTCAAGACTAAACCTTATTTAATAGGAAATTTAATTTTAACATTTTAACATTTACAGGATAACTGAATTTCAACAACTTTGAAGGCTGCTACATAGAAGGTAAGGTAATGTAGTTCTGCCTTAAGAACCAATGGTGTAACAAAACTAAAGTTACAAACTAAAGTTAACAAAACTGTGGATTTTACTTTGCAATTTAAGAACGAAAAAAAGAAAGAAAAGAGAACCTACGAATGATTTGAGCAACTCTTCAGGAAAGAGGCAAGTCTTCGTAGAGCTACCAGACTTGGACTTGGAGAAGGAAGACATCCAACATTTGAGTGTTGGGTTCCTCAAGGACCAGGACTGAGACCCAGCTTTAATACAGTCAGCATGATAAAAACTCTCAACATGTGTCCAACCAGGGTCAAGTGAACTCAAAACTAGCTTCCTGAACACCAACTAATCAGCTAGTCCTTCAGGCAATCCAGCGATTAGACCAAGTTTAAATCACATACTATTGCTTGCTTCACCTCAGAAGTACGTTTTTTGCAATCACCAGATATATCTGATGCACAGCCGAATGCAAAGCAGTATACAGCTTGAGCAAGTGAAAAGAGAAGAAAGAGGCATGACAAGACCGAGCAAGAGAAATATGAGGAGTGGATGCTGTGTGCAGAAGAGTTCGAGGGCTGCACGAGTGCTTTTGCGTGGGTACAGCAAGCGTACGAGAGGCCAATTTGTGCAGAGTTTGTGCGACCTAAACGCACCTGAAGAGACGGACGGATGGCCGGTGGCACATGCAGCATGAGCGGATCCAAGCGTTTCTCCCGGCTTACACACACCCACATTCACAAGCGCACAGCTGTCACCGGCAGGCAGCAAAGGATCATTCACAAAAACACCCCCCTCCGGCTCTGTTTCCCTAAGTATCTGTGACACACACACACACAGAGAGTGGGGCAGCATGTGGAGATTCATTACTCAGCAGTGCAGACAGTGTGCTGTGGCAGCAACAGTTCACTCATTACCCCGCAGGCTAGTGAGACCGTGCCCTTCACTCGAGGATGCTGGGATAGGATTCTCCCTCTCAAACAGAAACACGCTGCTCTCAGGGCAACCGGACGGGTCAATGCCAAAGACTGGGTCAGAAAGACTGGTCTGAGACCAGTTTAAAGGGCAACCCGGTAACATTCAAACAGACCTGTAAAACAACAGCATCCTTTGGAGAATTTCGGTGTTACATTTTACATTACACACACATATACATATATATATATATAGTCATTTAGCAGATGCTTTTATCCAAAGTGACTTACAAATGAGGACAACGGAAGCAATCAAAATCAACAAAGGAGCGATACATGTCAACATGTAAATATTAATAATGAAGTGCCATGTTAATACCATTGATTCATTTACATAATTTCCATATATTCTCATTTCAATTTCTAAACTCTTGGTCAACAATCCACAATTGCTCAAAGTTTGCACGCATGCGTCATCCGCCGGAACGGCTTCAGTGTATGACAGTCAGCGGAAGTGAGAGAAAAGTGTTTATTACGTTTGAAATATGGATATTTTTCTTACACAAACGCATGGCTTCACTACAGGAGGCCTTTATTCACCCCCAGGAGCCGTGTGAAGCACTTTTTATTATGAATGCGAACGCTTTATTTGACGACTTGTGGACTGTTCAACTGCAACACCCGCTGACTGCAATGATAGAGCTTGGAATAGCCAGGACAATTTTTAATATAACTCCGACTGCATTCGTCTGAAAGAAGAAAGTCATATACACCTAGGATGCCTCGAGGGTGAGTAAAACACAGGCTAATTTTCCTTTTTAGGTGAACTAACCCTTTAACGCCGCACATTTCTCTTGCTTACAACCGGACCTTCAAATACACAAATCTATGCACTATTCTGAATTGAAGGGATAAATACGGTCATCTGTATAAAGCTATAACCAGATCCACACAGCCGGTCAGATTTCAACATCCCCTGCACACTCATTCATTAAATAAGTTCATGTTTTCAGCAAACCACACAAACATTCAAATCTCAATCAGCACTTTATAGTGTGCACAATCAAACGTACAAATAACCGTTTCTAGGCATCAACATCCTAAATCACCTAATATTGATCGAAATAAGACAATGTTACTTTAATTAACCTGTGCAACCACTTAACAGAACCAACACAAATGCAACGTTTTAAAACTCTTACCTAAAACACTCTAGACAAGAACGGATTAATTGTTTTAAGAGAAATATTCTTGTTTTCCCATCAAGGCTATTGCATAACAAACAGTAAGAAAATCTCAGCCTCTGAGGGTCATTAAAACCCTTCATTTCCACAATGAGAGCACAGCAATCACGTCTTTAAGCATTATTCTGTCATTCAGAAACGAGAGGGAGCGTTCAGGAAAGACAGAATAACACTGCTGACGATCACAGGATGGTAGTGAAACAGCAGTGACTCTTGGCTAAGGCCTACACTGCTTGCAAACACACACACACACACAGTGAGTCTGAACCAGCATGTGACTTTCAATATCACCTGCGCCGGGATCAGTGCTGCCAGACCATGCATACAGTAGGGATTCTCCCTCCGAATGCACCTAATGAACCTGAAATGTAAATGCTAAGAAACCTGGATGCAGATGACATGCATAAACATCCCCAAGTTACGATATAATAGCGGTTTTTTTTTTTTTTTTTTTCACGGATACTAATCTCTGATATGAATACACTGCTATCACTGGTCATTTCAGGCCATGCAAGAAAAAGTCCTCTAAATCACATGCATTTTGATGCTACGCACCCCGGGCCATTTCAGATGTATAGGCCTTTGTTTCGTCAGCAAAGAAACTACGATTTTGGAGAAAAACAATTCAGGATTTATTTTTTTTCCATCTAAAGCAAATGAACGTCGCTTACTTTGACAATTTTCAGTGTTCTGGAAGTAATCCACATGAACCCAGCAAACAAATAAGAGTCTTCTCTAGGGAAACAATCAGTCATTTTCAGTGGGGAAAAAATTAATATATATATATATATATAACAAATGCTCACCGTGGTCCAGTCTGGTTTAATTCACAATAACACTGGAAAGAGTACACACAACGTTATCAGAAAGAACCGACCTATTGTTGACAAGTTTGAATCAAAGTTTGGTTTTTGTTATTCTTAATTTTGGGGGATTTTGGACCATTTTCCCCCAAAACCTTAATTTCTCTTCAGCTGAATAAAGAAAGTCTTATACATTTTGGTGAGTAACTAAATCAGGTAATTCCTATTTTAGGGTAAACTATTCCTTTAAGACCTTTGGATGCTACAAATATCAGGATGCCACAAATAGAGAAATCTGTTTAGCACAGCAATCCCACATATGCTGTATTAATATCAGGAAACCTGGATGCTGACCACTTGGGATAAGAAGAGGGAAAAATAAAAGAGAAGCGAACAGCACATCATACAACCCAATTCATTAAGACAACTTTTTTTTTTTTAAACAATGCAAATAATTCTTACCATTTAAGACCATGCAAAAAGAAACGGCCGAACCCAGACGCGTTTCAGAGCCAGCCGAGCTCAGCGACAGTGTTCCCGTTCAGCCCCCGGATGCGAACACATTCGGTGTTTTAGCACCGGAGAAGAGCCAGGGCATAAACTAGCCGTGATCAAACACCTAGCGCACTAAACCCAACCCAAAACACGTCCTTACACTCACCGACCGCGCTCTGTGCTGGAGCCGGGTGTATAAACACAGCCACCGTGTTAAGAGCTAGTTCCGCCGAACCACGTTCAGAGCTAACTATCGTTAGCAGTTAGCCAAGAACTAACCAGTCTCCCTTCTCCGATTAAAACAGGCCACGCTAGGCTTCTGTGACGGACTTGAGGCCAGTCTAGATGAAAACACACCAGCCGGCTGGCCTTTTAAGACCAGTCCAACAGTTCACGAAAACTAGCATTACTCCCCAATTCCCCTCGCCCCAGCACACCACTAACATCAGCCCGCAGCACAGCTCAGGGGTAGCCGCTTGTGTGGACCGTGTTCGCTGGAAACACAGGCAGCCATTTTAGAGCAGCCCGAGCGCCGCCGGCAGACTCGGTCTCCGTCAAGCAGCCGGGCGCAGAGTTAAGCGAAGTTTAGTTACCTGGCTCCTGGTGAGGGCTTGCCCGCTGTTCCCGGGGCTCATGGGAGGGGGGTGCTGGCTCCTTTGTTGCCAGGCTGGATGACCCCCGCCGTACTGACCCATGTCCCCCGCTGCTTTGGCGGCCGCCTCCTGGCCTGCGAACTCCGCGGCGGGGAAGCTCTGGTAGCCCCGGGCCGAGCTGGGGGAGGTCAGCAGCTGGTTCAGCGTCGGGGTGGCCGTGGGCTGAGGGGTGCCCATGCTGTACCTCTGGCTGTTGTAGGAAGTTCCCCCCGGCGGCGGCTGCTTGCCCGGCTGCACCCCGGCCGCCGGCGGCTGGCTGTTTCGCGGGGGATTCACGCCGTAGCCCTGGCCCTGCTGGTACGGAGTCCGGTTCGGGAAGGCGCTGTAGTTGTTGAAGTGGTTCTGGTAGCCGTGCTCGTGTGAATTGGGCGGGTATGGGTCCATTACCGCCGGCCCGGCCATGCCAGGGCTTTGTTGTCCGCCATGTTGATGAAAAGCGGGCCGGTTGTAGTGCTGGTTGTAGCCGTACGGAGGCGGAGGGAAGGCGGCCGGGTGTTGTGCAGCCATACCGGGGTGGCTGTTCCCGTCCGGCTCATTCTGGCTATTGTTATACACCAGAGTGTGTGTGTGTGTGTGTGTGTGTGTGTGGAGGGGGGCCTCTTACAGCGCGAGAGCGAGAGAGAGAAACCGAGCAAACCTGCACGAGGCTCCGCGAGACACAGCCATTTTACCGAAGCGCGAGGTCACGTGCAAAACGCGTCGCGGAGCGCGGATCCGGAGCGGAGCGGAGCGCGAGAGAAGTGTGTCGTCTCGAGGTACTTTGGCACAGTTTGGGTTCCAGCACGAAGTACGCCTGTGAGCCTCGGGATAATGCATGACAGCGTGTTATTATATTATATTTTCTGAAACTTTTATTTTATATTATTTATATTATACCCGACCCTCTAACACTAGCACTCTCGGTTCTATTTCTATTATATCTACTTGTTTTCTTTTCATTTATTTATTACAACAACAACAGCAAAAACTAAAAACACTTGACCTTTAACCCTTGCACTCTTTACAATACTTGCTTTCTTTTTATTTGAAAAATGTGACCCTGGACCACAAAACCAGTCATAGGGGTCCATTTAAAAAAAAAAACGAGATTTCTACATCATTTGAAAGCAGAATAAATGAGCTTTCCGTTGATGTATGGTTTGTTAGAACAGGACAATATTTGGCTGAGATACAACTATTTGAAAATAATACTCAAATGCTATAATAATATTCAAAGTCTATTCAAAGCTGGCTGTTACAATAGGAGGGTGCTGTTTCCAGGACATTATACAATTGCCAGTGTGGTTGCTATGGTGTTCAGGGTGTGTTGCTAGGTTGTTGCTAGGCTTTTTGGGTGGTTGCTAGGTGGTTGGGTGTCTGCCCACCTCCATGTATTGATAATGCTTTTGTATCTAGGTCCCTCTTAAGCTGGCATTTATTCACCCATGCCGAGCGAAAATGTGTCTTCAGGCACATTTCAAACCGTATGACAGGAGAGCTCATTCGTGTCCACAGCACAAAACGCTGTGGCTTACAAGCTTGACTTATAAAGGGCAAGTGTGTCGTTTCAGTGCCAAAGTGGCATCAGTTAGAATTAATGATCAGACTAATGACTGTTTTCAAACAGGTTTCATGGACACTCCTCCCATCTACCATTGGTCAGGCAAAAAGATAAGCCCCGCCCCAAACTCACGCATGGTTTTTAAGCTATGTTGCTGTGTTGGGCTGTCAAGGTGCTCAACGACGAATCAGTCATTTTTATTTACTATAATAGTATTTTCTTTATATTTTGAATCAGCAACTATTTTTATATTGTCAGTTTTCACTTGAATATTAGTTACATTTTTTAGTGTAGTTTTTTTGCTTTAAATTATATTTATTTCAGTTTTAGTAATTTTAGTATTAAAGGGTTAGTTCACCCAAAAATGAAAATTAGTCCTTAAATTACTCACCCTCAAGGCATCCTAGGTGTATATGACTTTCTTCTTTCAGACGAATCCAGTCGGAGTTATATTAAAAATGGTCTTTGATCTTTCAAGCTGTTTCATGGCACTCAGCGGGTGTTGCATGCATCAGTCCAAAAGAAGTTAAATAAAAAGCGCCCATCCATATAAAGAAAGTGCCTCACACGGCTCCGGGAGGTGAACAAAGGCCTTCTGTAGCGAATCGATGCGTTTTTGTAAGAAAAATATCCATATTCAAAACGTAATAATCACTTTAATGTAGCTTGCGCTAGGGGTGTGACGAAAATTATATCTTGATATTTTCTGGGATTTTATCGATAACGATAATTAGACGATATTTTGCTGAGTGTGTTATTGTGCTGGTACCTTAAGGACTGCCGAAGACAGCTGACTCCTAATGTTTTTAATATTCTTCATATTCTGTGTGGTGGTCAGTTCATACTGATAGAAATTAATCTTTTCCAATAAGTTTAAACTGATCATTTCATTTCAGATAGCGAAAATAATTTGTAGTAGTTTTTTTAGTCTTAATTAACAATAACGACACTGCGAGGAATACAGTGTCTCTCAGTATATTAAACTGGGATACAACAAGGTAAAACATTTCACACTTCAGTGTTTAGGATGAGGTGTTCCTTCAAATCGTAGATGGAATAATAATGGATCGTAATAATGGAATAAAACAATTATACAACAAAAAAATTATACTTCAACTATTCTATATCACATGAATGTACAACAAAGCATTGCTAATATACACAAGTATTAAGGCCCAAGTGTGTTCTTGCGTATTTCAGACAGCAAATGAGAGGGTTTATTGCAGCAGCATTATGTTTGATCTGTGCAGAGGACAGCATGAAATTACAGCCTGTGTGCTAATGTGTATGTGCGCATGTGTTCAGAGAGAGAGAGGGATGGAAAGGGAAAGAGGATGGGGGATGGACCGAGAGCAGGAAGTGAAAATGAAAAAAAGTGAAATGCAGCGCAAGCCAGAGTGAAAGAGAGAGAGAAAACTGCGTAGGCCACAGCAATCAAATCTGGCACACCAAATCCAACCCTAAATTCAACAGCGCAACGTGTATTTGGTTTGGTAAAGAGATAGAGGAGAGCTTAGAGACAGCTCAAAGTAAATAACCAAATGGAAACAGCCATGCTCTTTCCCCCACTCAAACACTGCTGCTCGCTCCCCACCCCCTCTCCTTCTCTCTCTCTCTCTCTCTCTCTCTGTGCTTGCAGAAGCAGCAGAACTTTGCTCTCTGGCTGTGGGGGATGGGAGGCTCTCGCTTCAATGTAGAACCTGCGCCTGCGCCTGACTGCTGCTCACAAACTGGTTTTTACTGTTGTGAAGTAAAATAGAGTCAAGACGCTGTTATAAAGGCGCTTGTGTGTGTGTGTGTGTGTGTGTGTGTGAGAGAGAGAGAGTGTGAGTGAGTGTGTGTGCGTGCGTGTGTGTGTGTGTGTGTGTGTGTGTGTGTGAGAGAGAGAGAGTGTGAGTGAGTGTGTGTGCGTGCGTGTGTGTGTGTGTGTGTGTGTGTGTGTGTGAGAGAGAGAGAG
>NW_015505583.1:459307-476323 GCF_001515645.1 Sinocyclocheilus grahami | reverse complement strand
CAAACCCTGCTGCTCGCTCCCCCCCCCCTCTCCTTCTCTCTCTCTCTCTCTCTCTCTCTGTGCTTGCAGAAGCAGCAGAACTTTGCTCTCTGGCTGTGGGGGATGGGAGGCTCTCGCTTCAATGTAGAACCTGCGCCTGCGCCTGACTGCTGCTCACAAACTGGTTTTTACTGTTGTGAAGTAAAATAGAGTCAAGACGCTGTTATAAAGGCGCTTGTGTGTGTGTGTGTGTGTGTGTGTGTGAGAGAGAGAGAGTGTGAGTGAGTGTGTGTGCGTGCGTGTGTGTGTGTGTGTGTGTGTGTGTGTGTGTGAGAGGGAGAGGGAGAGAGAGAGTGAGTGTGTAATGGCATGGTGTTCTCCGTATCAGCAGTCCTTTTTGTCAGCTGGCCCAGCTTTTGCCAGCTCCTCTACTTTCATCAGTGACCTTCAGCACATGTTTAGGCTGTCTTCTCCTTCTCCTTGTCTCTTTCACAGTCATGCTGATTTCAACCCACGCTGCACGTACAGCTGATATAACTTTCTCACACAGCACACACTGACCCAGCTAACCGATCACAGCACACACTGGACCAGCTAACCGATCACAGCACACACTGGACCAGCTAACCAATCACAGCACACACTGGCCCAGCTAACCAATCACAGCACACACTGGCCCAGCTAACCAATCACAGCACACACTGGCCCAGCTAACCAATCACAGCACATTTCATATTTCAGAAGGCGGGCCTTCATTTGATACAGGAACTATCGAGCCGTTCATGTCAGACTGAGGAGAGAGGTGTTGTAATAATGTAAAATATGTGAAAAATAATGTGTTTTTCGAACAACCTAATATGAGAGCATGTTCTAGTACACCCCCAAAACAAAATCAAGACTTTGTAAAAGAGCATAATAGGACCCCTTTAATGCATGTTTTTGCGTGCAATTCATTGGTGCATGTTTTTTTTCCCAAGAAAGTACTTGTCAGTACATTCAGCTGGACATTTTAACCATATTTCAAAGACAATTGAAGTCATTATGAAATTACATATAAAGATATATTTGATTACTACTTAAGAGGGTCAAAAACACTCTAAAAGGTTCAGCTACTTCCATTTTATATAAATTCACAAGTATTTTAAGTATATTCCTGTAAAGTGTATTATTTCTGTAATAAGTACTCTTTTTAAATGGAAGCTGTGCTTCTTTTTCATGAGGGAAGGTTAAGCTGAAATCTAGATTTTGGTAAATAATGAGGTTCATGGACATGTTATTTGTCAATAAACACATGAACACAACAAGAATAAACTGACGGCAGGCTATTGAAAAGGAAAGGCACATTTTAACAGCGCTTAAGCAGATAGGCAGTTGTAACGGGAAGATTTAGGTTGAATGCTAAGAATCCAGCACAAAGACCTTTAGATCCAGGGCTCAATGAACGTCGTTGACTTTAGGGGCCACGTTCCTTTGAAACGCTTGGCTCCGGCTGCAGCTCCTGGGCTTTCAGGCTGAGGGACCAGGTTGTATAGCAACAGAAATGCTTGGCCACCAGCTCTCCCCCACTTCAAAAGAGTGAATCACAGCTCTTTCCACCTACATGCAGTTCACATTCACTCTCTTAGTCATAGTTGTCCAAGGATAAACCAAGCGTCTACATGCGTGCCTTTACCTCTAATTTCTGCTGTGAAAGCCTTCTGATGAACTCGGATGAAGAGCTTTCTCAAAGTCAGATAGCAGCAGGCCTCTGGCTGTGACACGGCCCATCTGTGATCTACGACTGTTTACTCTGTCTCCCTCCACCACGCACGCAGCTACCCATGAGTCTGAGCGTGATGCATCACCTGTGGTCGCCACCACGGGCCTGGAACCCGTCCAAGAGGAGCCTGGCCAAAAACACACCGGATTCGCAAGATTTACACAACCTTACTCAAATATTAAGCACAAAAACTCACTGGAATAGTAAGTGGAAGCTATTTATTACAACAGCCTGTTGATACGCGGTGAGCAGCCACTGATTAGAGTTATTAAGAGAAGCTCTGTTGGCTTGAAATGAATATTTTGACCTTTGCGTTAATTGAAAGCCAACATCTTTAATTCCAAAGATAATAACGTTTGAAATTCATTAAACAGTGGCTAAGGTATTTGGAAACGTATGTCACATTTGAAGTGATAAAGAAATGTGGCTCAAATGCAGCTACACAAAAAAAAACTAACAATAGGGCAAAATATACTGTATTTATTTTATTTTTTGTTTTATTTTATTTTGTTTTATTTTTTGTTCTGTTTTGTTTTATTTTATTTTTTGTTATGTTCTGTTCTGTTTTGTTTTATTTCATTTTATTTTTTGTTCTGTTCTGTTCTGTTCTGTTTTGTTTTATTTCGTTTTATTTTAGTTCTGTTTAGTTTAGTTTTATTTTTAGTTCTGTTCTGTTTTGTTTTGTTCTGTTTTCTTTTATTCCGTTTTCTTTTTTTGTTTTGTTCTGTTGTGTTCTGAATCCGTGTATCATTCGTTTTTTGATTAAATATTGAAAATAGAAAAATGAGAAAACGGCTTGTTTTTAGTTTTTTAGTTTTTTTCCAAAAAATGAAAAATGAGAATTCAGCTTAAATTTTTGTTTTTCGTTCATGGGTGGAAAAATGAATAAACGGCTTGAATATTTGATTTCTACGTGTGGGCGGGAATTAAACGCCCCTTTCTGCTGATTGGTCAGCCGAAGATCAAACTGTGCCGTCATCAGTTCTTCTGCAGTATCATGCAACAGAATAATAGTCCTCCGCTGCTGCAGTTGTACGGATTAATAACCCATTTTATCAATTTCATATTTTTCTCATCAAACAGACTAATGAATAGCTCGACACAACTCGTACCGGGGCAGAGTCTAGACAGGTCTTTCTTCTGTGTAGACCAGCGGTTTTTAAAGTGATCGGGGGTCCAAGAAATAATATAGCCTTAATATTGCTATAGCCTAAAGTGTTTTTTTATCATGATACATAGGCCTACTGTGATTTATTCCAAAGTGACTTATATGATGCATTTAACGTCAAATAATCTAAATGAAGCCTTTTAAAAGACAAGTATTTGCTGTGGTTCATGTTTGTGGCATGCGCCGGAAAGATGCTCAAGGAGACCGAGATGCGCTAAAGCAGCGCATTCTGTTGTTCTCTTTATTTTTCAAAGGCATGACATTTTGTAGTTATTTTGAACGTAACGTTACACAATTAAAAATATACATTTCACCATACGACTATAAATATTAAGTTAGTATTAAGTTATTTCCCCTCGATGGGGAAAAAGTCCAAGTAAACATCAATCAGTACTCAATATTAATTTAAACTGCTTTAAATATGACTGCTGCTTATTTCCTGTGCACTTCAATACTGCGGCTGACCAATCAGCAGAAAGGGGCGTTTAATTCCCGCCCACATGTAGAAATCGAATATTCAAGCTGTTTATTAATTTTTCCACCCATGCACGAAAAACAAAAATTTAAGCTGAATTCTGTTTCTCGTTTTTTGGAGAAAAAACGAAAAAGGAGCCGTTTTCTCATTTTTCTACTTTCAATATTAAATCAAAAAAACGAATGATCGAATGATACACGGATTGTTTTGTTCTGTTCTGTTCTGTTTTATTTTGTTTTATTTTTTGTTCTGTTCTAGTTCTGTTTCGTTTTATTTTTTTCTGTTCTGTTCTGTTTTGTTTCCTGTATTTTGAATTTTGCACTTCATTGCATTGTGGTTGACTGGCTAATGTCCTAGCAGAAAATTACTAGTACATATTATGTTTTTTTACAGTGTCGAGGACTTACTACATATTTCTGGGTCAGTTTTTTGTGTGACACCAGCTGGTTTTGAGGTGATTTTTAGCAGATGTATAAAGTAATTTCTTCTCAATTTCTTACAGGTGTACTATAGGAAACCCTTGTGGAAAAGAAGTACCCTTTATCATACTGTTTAAAAGAATAGGCTACTTATTACAGAAATACTATACTTTAATACTCGCAATTAGATTAAAATTAATTTAATTATAGTTTATATTTATGTTACATGCAGTTAGTTAAAAAAGTTACGTGTTTTTGTCCCACTTAGTACTTGTTTTTCTTTCTTAATTTTCAAGGACTCCTTTACTTATGTGGTCTTTGAAATATTAAAGTGTACTGCCAAGAAATATGTAAACTAAAATATACTTTAATGTAATTTCTAATCTTGTATGTCACGTAGTTAAATATATTCATTATTACCCATATTTTTTACCTTTTATGTCATTAATATTATATTGTCTGTAAATACAGTTTAGATGCATTCACTTGATTGACACATTGTGATTTTTGTCATAGGAATTGGAACATAATATGTATATTGTTTTATCTTGTATTTTAAAAAGAATCCTTATAATTTGTCCCTGTGTTATTTTTGAACTTTCACTTTTTTAACTTCAGTTTGAACAGTGTATTTATTCTTCCATCATTTCAAACATAACTGACATCTATTTGTAAAATATTTGCTTGAAAGTGTGCTTGTGCTGTCTTTCTTGAAAATAAATGACACAATTTGTTGCCTAATGTAATGACATAATATTATTTGATTCTTGAGCTTGACTTAAGTGTTTGTTATTATGCTCACAGTCTAAAGAAAGGGAAGCAAAAAGGCCTAGAAATATCCCACAGTAATCGGTGTAAAACACCAATGACTTTTTAAAAAGTGTAACAAGGCGTGTGAAAGATTTGAATCACCAAAGAGGTTATGGGTTCATGAAACATGCCTCAGTTTAATGTAGACATTTGCATTCGGTATCATCGTGACAGTTGATTCGGTGCTTTCTAAGGACCGGATCTTGACCAAATCTCTCACTTTCCAAAAGGCAATGAATCACACTCTTTTCTTATAAGATGCTGAAAACCGACACGCTGTAAACCACATTGTGTTTATAGGGCTCTGAGGTGAAAGCCACAGGTTTTGATCCTAAACCAAAGACATCTGAGGCTATAGATTTGTCTTCATAGTGTGACTCAACCGCACAGCTTTGCATGCATGCTACATTTGCAGTTTTCCTCGAACTGTACACTGTTAAAGTTCGCTGAGAGGGTTTGTATCCACACTCGGGTTTTTCGGATCTGTAAAAAAAGAGTTTTAACTATAAAACGAATAGATAAAGCCAGTGTACCGTAAATTAATAATCATTTATGACCCAGTCAAAAGACAGTAAAACTGTCAGGCATGAGACAGAAAAAGAGTCCTCACGGCAGGTACTTTTTTCCCCATTTTTCCTAAATCCCGTGGAATCCAGTCTGGGAATGGAGCCATTGGATTGTGAAGACAAGACTGGAGTCAGGTTTGGCATAGAAACACATGGTTCACAATCATGCTCATTCAGCAACACATCCCGGGTGCGCACGCTAACTGTGTTCTTCACGTGAACAAAACGCATCCAGTGTATTGTTGGGTAGCTGTAAAACACATTGTCTGGTGTGTGCAGGGGACGGAAGTGGCACTTTGAGCAGAGCAATTGAATTTGAGCTCATTCACAAACAAGAAGATAACCAAACACTCGCGCTGTCTCACACACACTGATGAAAAATTGGGTTTGTATCCTGAATATTTAATCCAAACACTAAACTCCAGTGATAAAACAAATGGAAACTCATTCTCATTGGACGTTACTGCTGATATGATAGTGTAGTACAATGAGCAGAACGGTCTCAGCCAGATAACCAAACACTCGCTCTGTCTCACACACACTGATGAAAAATTGGGTTTGTATCCTGAATATTTAATCCAAACACTCCAGTGATAAAACAAATGGAAACTCATTCTCATTGGACGTTACTGCTGATATGATAGTGTAGTACAATGAGCAGAACGGTCTCAGCATTGGGCTGAAACACCTGAAATGTACATAACTGACATACTGCTGGCAGCTGCACACTCATCTTACACGATCAAAACACTAAACTCAGCGTCAACAGCTGAACATTGGCCTTTGATGAAAAATAAACTATAGAAGAGTATTATTAGAATTATTTTTATTAAGGTTACAGTGAAGTACTGAAGATAGATATACAATATATTTTCATTATTACTTTGGATTTATCTACATGGCTTTGGCTTGGCTGCAGACAGAAGTATCTAACTTAAATCATTGATAAAGGATCTATCTATCTGTCTGTCTGTCTGTCTGTCTGTCATCTATCTACAGTATCTGCATATCTATCTATCTATCTATCTGTCTGTCTGTCTGTCTGTCTGTCTGTCTGTCTATCTGTCTGTCTGTCTGTCTATCTATCTAGCTATCTATCTATCTATCTGTCTATCTATCTATCTATCTATCTATCTATCTATCTATCTATCTATCTATCTATCTATCTATCTATCTATCTTTATTTAATTTAACATAATTTTACTTGTTTCGTATGTGTATATACTATTATTTTAAATGTAAATTGTAAAATTCTGTATATAATTTAAATTCTATCTTCTAAATTCTATTTTAAATTATAAAATTATGTCTGCACTTTGTACAGACAGGAAGGAGAATAATGGAGCATAAAGAATAGTACAAGCTTCAGTTTTTATAAGAGCACGTTATACTTTGCCAGGTGAAGAAAAAACTGACTGATCCATCTCAAGATTTGTACTTACAGTATGAATGACTTCCTTCTGGGAGAAGCTACAGATTTCCACATTATACATTCAAATAGGTATAATTCATATGTGCCTGTATAAATGCAATGTTTATTAATAGTTCAAGGAGTAGTTCAAGGAGTTCAGATTTCCCCTTGAGGACAATAAAGTTCGCTTTGACTTTGAATTTAGGATTTGATGAGAATCTTTCGACCTCATGTTGCAATCTCTGGTTTTTGATTGCAGGCTTTAGCAGATGTTAGCAAGTCAGGCACACTTGGAGACATCGTTGGTGATAAAGTTTGGGAAGCAAGAGACCTAAAGTGATAGTTCACTTAAAAATGACACTGCGCTCATCATCTACTCACTCTCATGTTGTTTCAAACACGTAAGACTTCCGAATGAATTAAAGTCCAAATTAAATCTGCTCATCATATATAAACTGATTGTGTCTCTTCAGAAGACTTGGATTAAACAGCTTGATTCATGTGGACTACTTTTATGATGATTTTTTTGCAGCAAAACTGAAAATTGCATGGTTAGGTTGCATGTACAATACTTGCACAAAAATTAGGAGAAAAGATTAAAAATATCTTCATTTGTGTTCTGAAGAAAGAAACTCATACAGCTTTAGAACAGTGAGTAAAAGATGAACGAATATTAATTTCGGGGTGAATTATCCCTTTAAGCGAACATTTCTATTTGATCTCCTTTTCGTTTTATTTCTGTCTAGAAGAAACAGGTATTGAGATATTGAAAAGGTCTTGTTTTTCCCTACAAGCAGTAAAACACACACACACACACTCTCTCTCTCTCTCTCTCTCTCTCTCTTCATACCTTTGTCATTATACAAATTTATTTCCTCATTTGTCACAAAAATGCGTACACACACACACACACACAGACAGAGAGAGAGAGAGAGAGAGAGAGAGAGAGAATAAGATCATGCTTGCCTTCAAATACTGCTGTGACAGCTTTATCACTAAATGCTAAATGGCCATTTAATCCCTTTTAGCAGAGAAGTGTGGCCCCGGCTCATCATATCGGCACGTCATCCATTTCAAAAAGTGAAAATAGACCAGAAAAATCTGTAGCTGTCTCGCTGACAAACACTAACACAAAGCTAATAGCAGGCCTACAGCTTCAGGGTGAAGCACACAGCATTGTCCTGTCAGTGAGAGGTCTTTCCACTCACTTCGGCCAGGGTGCTTCACACTGAACCTCTGAGGAATACCCTCATTTCTCATAATCAGCGGTCCAAGACCGATTTGAAGATATCATCCATTCCTCAGGGGAGATGAAGAGAACGTGAGGAGACCCCTGTGGACCTAACAAAACACGCCATTCGCTTCTTTTAGATCCCATGAAATCAAAATGGGAGTTTTGTGGCTATGCTGATTACAAGTAATGCAAGTTATGTAATCTCAGACTACTTTTTTCAAGTAATGAGTAAAGTAACACATTACATCTTAACTTGCAAAAGAGCTAGTTTTTCAAATAAGTAACACCAGTTACTTTTTCTCATTTTTCATTTTCAGTATTCCTCAAAATAAACAAAAAAAAAGTGAAATCCAAACTGATGCAAACCGGCAATAATCATGATAAATAACACACATTTCCTTTTTGTGTTTATTTTCTTCAGCCCGGGGCTTATTCATTGCACTTAAGGTGTGAAAGGGCTTTTACATTTGCCAAAAATAGAACGTTTTTAAATTAAAAACAAACAAGCGAGCCCAGCCCAGATGAGGAAAAGTAATGCAAAAGTAGCGTAACGCATTCATTTCCCAAAAAAAAAGTAGCTAAACAACGCAATTAGTTACTTTTTTAGGCAGTAACGCAATATTGCAGTGGATTACTTTTAAAAGTTACTTTTCCACAACACTGTTTTGTGGCTTTTAGTTCTTCAAGATCATCTAATGTACAGCTAAAAGTATTAATATTTATCTCAGAAAATGAATCAAAGCTACTAATGACATCTTCAAACTCTGAGGCGTATACTAGTAGTAATGTTTTGTCCAATCAGATCCTTTCTAGAATATCTCTCCCCCAATACCTTTTCAAAAGTTACTAATATGTACCTTTAAGGTATTTATTTGCACACTTTGAATAAAGTAGTGCCCCAGTGACAGCTTACCTTTTTTTTCTGAGAGTGTAGCAATACAGTGCAACAGTCATATTGCAATAATAGTTCAAATCCCATTCATTTTCTTCACAGGTGAACTGAATTTTAAAGCCAGAACTACTGTTAACCAATGGTGTAACCCTGGGCAAATTTGGGTTTCTATGGTATATGCTTTTGTTGAAGCCATCAGCTCACATGATTTTTTTTTTTTTTGTAAAATAACCATGTTTAATAGTGGAATTTCTGGTTAGAAACAATATTTTCCATGATTCTGCAATGAAAATCCACCAATAATTATTTTTTCTTTATTTTATTTTATTTGATTCTATTCCTATTTGGGAAACGTACTTCCAGATCCAAGGTCACTGAAAGCATGGGTTCGATTTTTGGTGTTTTAAACGTGTATTGCCTCTCTAAAAAATGCCAGCACACCTTTCTGATTTAACATGACATACAACAATGGAAGGAAAATGACATTCGTCAAACCATTTCAAGCGCTCTTTAAGTGCTGAAATGTCCTTTCACTGAGAGCAAAATAACAGCTATGAAATAACAGGCAGTTCTGGCATCGGTTTGTTCAATTTCTTTACCCCATGTGCTTTGCTCCATGTGATTCTACTACTCATTTCCCAGAGGAGAGAGAAATCACAACAGTCACTTTTTATGTCTCATTGTTTCTCTTATAGACAACGAGATAACAAGATCAAACTGAGACTTGCTTAAGCCTGCTGTTTCTGAGATCTTTCCCTGTAATGTAGAGTTTCAGAAGAGATCTCAACAATGTCTCAAACCGTGCTCACACTTGCCAAGATACCAAAATCTGCAATCGAAACATTTCTAAATATTCGCTATCTAAGACCAAATGATTTGAGCTATATACAATTCATTTTACAGCTCCGTACTCTTACTGTATGTCGACATTTGTGTCTCTTATTAATTCTCCAAAGGATAGACATGTTAAAAAGCTCATACTTCATTGCGTTTTATTGCATATATGAAGCTTTGAAAGAGCAGCATCTGTACAATACATATTTCCAGGCATAACAAGCTGGTTTGTCAGATAACATCTGCTGTGCATTTCCAATGAGACCCTAATGATTCAATCCCTTGGATGGACACTTGTTGAGGAGATGAATTATCCCTGTAATCTTAAGGCCAAGGAAGTGTCAGCTGAGCTTTAGAGTAAGAGATCAGGCCCTGGAATGGATGCTATGGACATACTTCATGCATGGAGCCGCTCGTATCAGTCTTGAGTCTAACAGTCTGAGAAGATGGATGGATCCCGTGAAGAGGATCAAAAAACCTCAAGAGTATGCTTTTCCTCAAGTATGCAAATGAAGACATGAATGCTTGTTCGGTTGCATGTGTTTATGCGTTGCTGTGGTAGTAACAAACTTAAGGGGGCGATAGAGTTCACTTGCCTTTAAACCGAATGTGTCAATGTTCAGCTAGCTAGCTGTAAACATGTTTACAGTTTAACTAACTATAACTAACTTTGCTCAGCAACAATCTCTTGAAATTGCTGCACCATGACGGCAATTGACCTGAATGAGAAACCGACTGCAGAAGAAGATGGTTTTCGCTAAAGCCCGCTATAGCGCCTCTTGTGGTAATGCAGACAATGCACTGAAAAAAGGTAAACATCCAAGTTAACTGGTTTTATAACGGATAAGGCAGAGATATTATTTGATATCACTAAATCAACCTAAGTACGTACATTAATTTATACCAAGAAATCTTTTTTTTTTATGGGTTAAGAAATAGCACTTTCAAGTGACACCTGCGACATGGGTCGTACATTTTACAGCGTGCAGTTTGGGTGAAATCGGGCTTGAGAACTTTCATGAAAAAGTGCACTTGCATGTCAAAAGAGCACTTATTATGGAAATAATAAAAGTTGAAAACTGAAATGTTTTCAGACGCTTAACTCCATGTTCACGTTGAACTTAAAAGGGATTTTCTGACCCTCACATAGGACTTAAGTACATATTTATGTATAATTTACTTCTATTGTCTTTGAAACATGGTTAAAGTTACTGCTGATTGCATTTATGATTAACTAAAATATACTTTAATGTCATTTCTACTGAAACTTATACGCCATGTATTTAAATATATTTGTAATAACTAGTGCTGTCAAACGATTAATCGCGATTAATCGCATCCAAATTAAAAGTTTTTGTTTACATTATATATGTGTGTGTACTGTGCATATTTATAATGCATATATAAATACACACACATACAGTATATATCTTGAAAATATTTGCATGTATATACATGTATATTCTTATATGTAAATATATTTAATATATAAACATAACATATTTGTCTTAAATATATTCATGCATGTGTTTGTATTTATATAGCTATACATAATAAATATGCACAGTACACACACATATATTATGTGAACAAAAACTTTTATTTTGGATGTGATTAATCGCGATTAATCGTTTGAAAGCACTAGTAATAACACATTTGTAATGATGAAGTTTCAATTTAGTGCACTTAAAATGCATTGACTTTAAATGTAATATTGAATAACACACTAAAATGATAAAATAGCAATTATAATATATACAGTTAAAATTATAATCAAGTACTTTACATGTGCTTCAGAATATATTTACTTGACAACAATTGCATTTATTGCATACAAATGACAGCACTGTCAAAACGATCCCTGTTCACACGGATTCGCAAAAAATGACTATAAACACTGTATTATTCATGCCAGGCCAGTAGATGGCGCACACATAGGCATAACTGTAGCCTGAACACGTAATACACATTCGCATGACCTCACCGTTTTTACAAATGTGCATTTTTCATAGTTTTCAAGGAGACAATAACAACACTGTTTTCAAAAACTTGCACTTCGAAACCCGTTTTCGAAAGTCATGTTTCTCAGTCTTCCAAGAACACTGCTGCCGTGTAAATGAACGGCCCAAATGCCAAACGTTCTCCTTTTTCAATGGACAACTATGTAGTGCACACCCTTTTAGTATGTTAGTCAACACATCAAAATAAGTGTATTACTTTAAAGCAAGACAAAAGATGACTAAAACAAGTCAAACTTAATTTGACATTATTCTAAAGTGCACTCTTTAAAAGTCTACTTACCTGTGTTAAAAAAGTCAACTCTCTTTCACTTGTTTTATATTCTAATACATATATTACACTAATATATGTATTACATTCATATTACATTACTGCAAGTACAGATTTTTACAAAACATACTTTTAAGATTGGAAATTCTCTAAAGTGCACATTCAGTACAATTAAGCGCACTTCTATTTTTCACAAGGCTAGCTACCAGCGTTTGCATTAGCATGCTTCGATGTGGGGTACGTTTCAGGTCTTGCTGTTCTTTCTGCCTGCTTTTTAGTATAATATCGCTCATTGTCCCTCAAGAGGCTGGTAGTGTGCAGAAGTGCCTTTGTGCTCCTGGGCTCATGAAGGGTTCTGCTTTAGACTTTTTCTTGTTTGCCGTGTAAGCAGCGCTGTGCACCCAGGGCCCAAAATTCAAATACAGGGAATATATTAACTGTGCAGTTTGATCTGCGAGAGGAAGGGGGAGGGGAAGCAGTGCAGGATGGAGACCCAACGGAGGAATACAGAGAAAAAAACGCACAGAAAAGTGCATCTACTCGGCCCGTACCTCTAATATTTGGGATACATTGATGGAATCTAAACCGTCACCTCTCATTTGCGCTCAGGTCTGTACAGGTTGACTGTGTGGTCCACCTCCGGGACAGCTGGGATATCTCAGTGTGGAGCGGCACACTTTAGGCGTGACCCTAAAGTCACAGACCCTAAACTCTCCAACACCACCCACCAGTCAACTGTGAAAACAAGACGTGCTGCTGCCCTGCAGGAGGCCTGAATGCTCCTTGAGGGGGTTTGAGCTTTGGGGGAGCTGGTGTGGACTTTTGCCCTGGGGCAAGGCTGGAAGAGGTGAGGGCTGGGAGGTATAGGTGGGCAGGATTAGGGCTACATTGAAATGCTGACGGGAGCACTGCGCTGTGATTGCACTCATACAGCCAGACCTCCATAATGCTAGAACGGTCCTTTAAAGTCCCCATGAAATCAAAATTAACGTTTTGTGGGTGTTAGTATCAATATGTTAGTCTTAAGGTTATCTATAAGGCAGTGTGCTCCAAAACAGTGACAACATTTGCATTTAGAAGATATAAGCATTCAAAGCTTGCAGTTCATCACTTCCGCCAAAACGGCTCAACGATTCACATCATACTTCAGCTTCTCATCAAACTTTCTGTCCAATCAAATGCTCTCTAGAATCCGAAGCCCCGCCCCCTGCACTATAAAGTAGACGCTGAAGCCGCGACTGAAATCGCTCACTTGTCCACAGAATTAGTATTTTCACTATATTATATTCACTATATAGGGGACAGGGAACGATTCAAACAGTGTAAATATGCTTTCCATTGAGGAAAAAATAAATCTGGTTTCGCGCTGTGTCCCGCTAACCACCGCACCGCACACACACTCTGCTCCGGTCCAGAGACACGATAGCACGGAGCGGATCACATGCGCGAGTCGACGCAGACCACAATATGTATCAGAGCTATTTTATTTCTACACTGAATGCTATATTTTATAGCAATATGGATGAGATTGTGGCTGGCATACCCTGTCGAATGCGGCTTTATGGAGCTCAACGGCTCTGAACGACTCTAGCCCAAGCTGTGATATAAACGAACGCTATTGGCTATTTTAAAAAGGGGCGGGGCTGCTTGATATGTCCCGCCCTCTCTTCCTGTTTCAGTTAAAATGACGTCAACACATAGAGTAACGCTGCGCGTTTCGAAGCATTTCAGGGGACCTTTAAAGAAAAACGCTGAAGCTCAATTATCCTGACCTAAGGGTTACCGTGTGAAAAAGAAGTGCACTTTAGCATACTTTTCAAAATGGCACTTATTACAGAAGTATTATCAATTAAAGTATTATACATAAATGCAAACTTAACGTAATGATTTGGACACTTAAATACATTTTAAGTGCAATTAAATAAAAAATGTAGTGTAAAATGATATGAGAGTGTTGAAATATGGTTTAAAGTGCACTGCTGAATGTACTGACCAGCATTTATGATCAACTAAAATATACTTTAATGTCATTTCAATTGAAACCTGTATGTCATGTATTTAAATATATTTGTAATTACACATTTAAAATGAAGTTTTATATATTAAAATTAATATCACACTGCAGTTTAATCGATGTGCCTTAGTATGTTAGTCAACACATTAAAATAAGTGTACTTCTTTAAAACACGATAAAACAATGATTTAAAATAATTTTTAATTCGACATTATTACAAAGTGACTTTTTATATTTGTACTTAAACATAGTCATAAAAGAGAACTCTCTTTAAGTACACTTAAGCAGCCTATTATTTCATTACTATTCTATTAAAAACGTGCCCAGTTAAGCACACTCATTTGGCTTTTCTTCACCTGTTTTCCCACATGAGACCCGTGCCTACACATTTCCTGAGAATTCACGAGACATTCATAGAGGTCTGTATGTTCTCCTCCCTTTGTGTGTTGGTTTATCTGTCAACATGAAAGAAAAATGGACAAAATCCAATTTTTATGCACAATCCTGATCTTATCTTGCACAATTCGGCAGTCAACATTCTTGTGAATAAAATATTAATTCTAAATAAATAATAATACATTTTTATCAAAATGTAATAGCTTGCTCTGCATTTAAAGTGTCTTTTCGCTCTTATTTTTCAACACCTCTCCTCCAACCACCTGGCAACATTGTGGTATGCAACACACACTTTTCACAATTCAATCAATTCCTGATAAAAACGTCCCACTCTGAATTTTTTTCTTCTTTCATTGGATCTCCTGTTTCAAATGGAAAAATATCTTATTATGCATGTGGAATGGATTATTTTGGCTAATTCATTTTATGCCACCAATTGAGTAGTACTCACAGCTCTGTTTAACACATTTGAACATGTTTAAAGGGATAGATCACCCTAAAATGAAAAGTCATCATTTACTCGCCTTGTGTTCCAAACCTGTTGTTCCAAACCGGTGTAAGTTTGTTTCTCCTGTTGAACACAGAAGAACATTTTTGAAGAATGTTGGTAACCACACAGTTGCTGGTAGCCATTGACTTCCATAGTATGGAAAAAATACTATGGAAGTCAATGGCTACCAGCAACTGTGTGGTTATCAACATTCTTCAAAAACAAAACAAAACAATGTAAGTCAATGGCTACCAGCAACTGTGTGGTTACCAACATTCTTCAAAAAACAAACAAACAAACAAACAAAAACATTACTATGGAATAATATTGGTAACCAAAATGTTAAAAAAAATTGGGGAAAAATATACTATCAGAAGAACATTTTTGAAGAATGTTGGTAACCACACAGTTGCTGGTAGCCATTGACTTCCATAGTATGGAAAAAATACTATGGAAGTCAATGGCTACCAGCAACTGTGTGGTTATCAACATTCTTCAAAAACAAAACAAAACAAAGCTAAACAAAACAAAACAATGTAAGTCAATGGCTACCAGCAACTGTGTGGTTACCAACATTCTTCAAAAAACAAACAAACAAACAAACAAAAACATTACTATGGAATAATATTGGTAACCAAAATGTTAAAAAAAATTGGGGAAAAATATACTATGGATATCAATGGCTTCCAGCAATTGTTTGGTTGCCAAAATTCTTAAAAAATAGGGGAATATACTATGGAAGTCAATGGCTACCAGCAACTGTTTGGTTACAAACATTCTTTAAAATATATCTCTTTTGTGTTCAACAGATCATACAGGTTTGGAACAACAGTGTGAGTAAATGATGACAGAATTGGTAACCAAAATGTTAAAAAAATTGGGGAAAAATATACTATGGATATCAATGGCTTCCAGCAATTGTTTGGTTGCCAAAATTCTTCAAAAATAGGGGAATATACTATGGAAGTCAATGGCTACCAGCAACTGTGTGTTCTAAGTGGATACTTGACCATTGCTAGGGGTGTTCTATGTAGATATTAAGCCATTGCTAGGTGGTTGCTAGGGTGTTTTGGCTGTTGCTAGTAGGGCTGTCGCGGTGAGGGAATTTCCCTTGTGGGAATTTTGAGTGGCACAATAGCGCGGTATGCGGTATTATCGCCATATATATACAGTATATATATATATAATTTGTGTGTGTATGTGTTACGACTAACGAGGTCTTATTCAGAAGACAATGAAACCGAAAGCAAATAGAGTTGAAACAGGAAGTGAAGTAACCAGAAGAGAATGACAAAATAACAGTCCACATAACAGAGTTTGGTTACAAACATTCTTTAAAATATATCTCGTTTGTGTTCAACAGATCATACAGGTTTGGAACAACAGTGTGAGTAAATGATGACAGAATTGTCATTTTTGAGTGAACTATACCTTTAAATCCATTCAGTTGAATTTCCCACATTTCCTCAAATCCACAAATCCTGCCAGTTCCATCTGGGCCAGTTTATGGAGTATTACCACCAGATGGTTTTGACCTTTGACATGTGTTATTGGAATATCTGGGATCCCAGAGCTTTGGACAACATCGGTGCTCATTTGGAAAGGATGCTGGGATTGCCTCTGAACTAATCGGGTATTAGCTCAATGCTGGCACCCGACCCTTGGACATGGCCCTTGGCAAAGGGCAGGATGCCCGCTATGGAGTTGCTTGGCAAGTGCCACTGCCTGTCATGTTTGGCCCTTTATGAAAACAGAAACGCGACTTGATGACGCTGATGTTCAGATGCCGTCGTCTTTATTGTTTTAGGCGGGTCACTGCACAGGAGCGCAGAGGTGCAAACAAACAAACAAACAAAGCTCTCGCTGTCAGGATACGTGCGCTAATGAAGAATGACTGACGTGAGCAATATTCATCAGCTGAAGAAAGAAAAGACGAAAACGCTGCATACAAGATTTCACATGAGCGGCACCCATCTCAACCCAAACTCAACTCCATCAGGTGTCCTTGTCACTAGACTGTTGCTACGTGGTTGCCAGGGTCTTCTTGTTAATTACTAGGCCATTGCTGGTGTGCTCTAAGTAGCTACTACACTGTTACTAGGTGGTTGCCAGGGTGTTCTGGCTGTTGCTAGGGTGCTCTAGGTAGTTGCTAGGGTGTTCAAAGTAGTTAGTATACCGTTACTAGGTGGTTGTCAGGGTGTTCTGGCTGTTGCTAGGGTATTCTAAGTAGTTACTAACAGTTGCTAGGTGGTTGCCAGGGTCTTCTAGTTGATAACTAGG
>NW_015505583.1:419497-459297 GCF_001515645.1 Sinocyclocheilus grahami | reverse complement strand
GTGCAGTTACAGTGTTGCGCCACAAGGTGGTGGAAAGGGACTGCCAGTCAACTACACGTTCAAAAACGCTGATTCATTCATTCAAAGAGACCTAATGAAACACGCTTTTGAAATCATTTTAACTTTGAGCGCCACTTTAGAAGGCTCAGCTGACCAGCTATGCGTCGATGCTAAGACAGAGATCTCGCTTTCCTTGAACATGACAACCTATTTTCACAAATATATATGACTCTGCCTGGAGGACAGACGCAAGTAATTGCACGCGCTCAGTCGATCTCTCTCTCATTCACTGTCTGTTTAGGCGTGTTAAGTGAAAATCTACGGAGCCTCTGTACAAATCAGCATTGTACACATTATGTTATCATTACTAACTTGTTTAATATTCAGTCCACGTGCATGAAGTGTAAAACGAGAAGGGCATAACCTTACGAAAAAAGAAAACACGCAAATATCGCGGTTGCTGCGGGTTCTTGCATTCCTCTGCGGTTTGCTCGTCAATAGCGTGGTATTGCGATATTGCGGTTATCGCGACAGCCCTAGTTGCTAGGGTGTTCCAAGTAGATAGTAGGTCACAGCAACGTGGTTGCCAGGATCCTCTAGTTAATTACTAAACTGTTGCTATGGAGTTGTATGAAATTACTAGGCCATTGCTAGGGTGTTCTTGATGTTGCTAGGGTGTTCTAAGTAGATACTAGGCCATTGCTAGGCTGTTGCTAGGGTGTTCTAAGTAGATATTAGGCCATTTCTAGGTGGTTGCTATGGTGTTTTGGCTGTTGCTAGGGTGTTTCAAGTAGATAGTAGGCCACAGCAAAGTGGTTGCCAGGATCCTCTATTTAATAACTAAACTTTTGCTATGGAGTTAGTTACTAGGCCATTGCTAGGTGGTTGCTATGGTGTTCTGGCTGCTGTTAGAGTGTTCTAAGTAGTTACTAGGCTGTAGGTCCTCTAGTTAATTACTAAGCAGTTGCTATGTAGTTACTAGACCATTGCTTGCTGTTTGCCAGGGAGTTCTAGTTGCTTACTAGGCTGTTGATAAGTGGTTTCTAGGATGTTCTCGGTGGTTGTTAGGTGGAATCCACAGACTCATCAGTGAAATCAGCCAATAACATTAACTGAGTGTAATCTAATGTATTATTAATGTCTAAGGTATCATTAATGTCTGACTTATGCACAAAAGTTTCATATTTAAGGTCTGCTCAAATCATTAACCCTAAGTATGAGCAATAATAATGTCTAAGCAAACACTACTAAGAAACAGCATAACTGCTGATCAATAACTAAGCGCTGAAACATATGAACGGTTTTAGAAGACTCTGATCTGCGTTCAGATCTGGTGTTTTAAATATATTCACACACAGACAGATAAAAGAGAACGGCTGTATTTGCCTGTATAAGGCAATGAAGCACTTGCTCTGCAAGGAGAGCAAAAGAGAGAGACAGAGAAGCCCAGCAGCCCAGAAAAAAACACCAGAGCCCCGTTATGCAGAAACACAGATTTAATGTAAGGCTTGGCTCCCAGTTATGGTGTGCAGAGAGACAGAAAAGCTGGTCTGGATCTGACGGGGAAGGAGAGAGGCATGGGAAAAAAAACAGCTTTCTGTGTTCGTGTGTACAGGACGCCTGTGAACGGACGGTCCTGCGGGTGTGTGCAGGTGTGAATAGGGGTGTGCGATATTGACAAAAGAATTATATCTCTATATTTACCGTATTTAATTTGGGTAAATTAATTTAATTGGGTCATGGGTAAATAATTATGACACTAAAACTGCCTGTATGTGGCAGCAAATGATTCATTAAATGATTAATTCAAACATTTCGTTCAAAACGGTTGATTCGGTCTTTATAAATTGATCATTAACTCACTGACTCATACGATTCGTTCAAAATGGCTGATTTGTTTAGAAACAAAGCAAGTATTAAACGGTGGATTCATTTAGAAACAAAGCAAGTGACTGTCTTTATGAATTGATCATTGATTCATTGACTCATCCGATTCATTCAAAATGGCTGATTCGTTTAGAAACAAAGCAAGTATTAAATGGTGGATTCATTTAGAAACAAAGCAAGTGACTGTCTTTATGAATTGATCATTGATTCATTGACTCATACGATTCGTTCAAAATGGCTGATTTGTTTAGAAACAAAGCAAGTGTTAAACGGTGGATTCATTTAGAAACAAAGCAAGTGACTGTCTTTATGAATTGATCATTGATTCATTGACTCATACGATTCGTTCAAAATGGCTGATTCGTTTAGAAACAAAGCAAGTATTAAACGGTGGATTCTTTTAGAAACTGTCTTTATGAATTGATCATTGAATCATTGACTCAAATGATTGGTTCAAAAACAGATTCATTCAAAAAAAAAAAAAAACACCACAGTGTTGCTCTGAGAGGCACAAATGCTCTGCTCCGTCATCTGCAAAACAGAGAAAAAAAACCAGACAATTTTTTGTCTAAAATGTAACCCACTCGATATTAACTTCTTGTTTGCTGAACTGTTGTATAAACATTTGTGATCACGCTCACCGTGATATTGTGATATTACTCAACTGTATGGATGTAAAAAACAAAAACCCATATTTTTTGTTTTCATAATTTGATTAATAGGAACATTCTAACTGCATTCTAATAGGCTTAATCACAAATGCTTTGGGATTTTCAAGACGTGTTTTTTGTTTTCTGCAAAGTGAGTGACATACTCGATAATGTCAGCTCGCATAACGTTACAACAACACTTCCGATATTATCGCAGATGATAAAAATCGTACACGCCTAGCCCCTGTGAAATCTGCTCACAAATGGGTCATGTTTCAAAAGCCAGAGTGCTGGACTGCATTTGAAAAGGCCTTTAGGATTCCCTGTTGTCCACAATGCCATCCTGCATTAGATTAACAACACACACCCCGGGGAAATCAGGGAAACTTGCTGTAAATTGACAATGCCCACACCCTTCCACTCCCTTATTTATAGTTTCAAGCTCAATAACCTTGTTATTAAAGCAGGCTTACAAGAAGCTTGCATGCATCTCTGAATTAGATATATGAAGTAGAATGGTTGCCATCTGCCACAGCGATAAACACCAATTTAACCAAAAGGCGAAAAAGTTGAAGCGAATGCTTCAATTGGATCTTCATTTTCAATAAAGATGCATTAGCCGTGAATCAAAACCTATAAAATGCACTATAAAAAAATTCAGTTTGAGAACGTCTGGATGTATTTTTATTGTCCACAAGATAGCAAATAAGAAAAGGAACATTGTAACAGAATAACATGCCAGTTGCAATGTCAAAAATTCAGAGCAAAGCTGACAGGCGCGGATGCTGTTCAGTAAGAGACGAGGGGTAAAGCATGCAATTTCTCAGCGAGAAACTCTGTATTGAACTTTTGTATTGAACAGGCATATTTAGTCCCCTATTCGGCTCAAACTCTGACCTTTATATCAAATCTAAAAAGGTGTGAAAACCTATGTGACTAAGCTTCTTTAGCACTATCACTCGGCAATTGTCAGTAAACTGCTGTCAACAGATGCGTGTGATTTATGCTCATTAAGCCGCATGATCTCCATGGACTGTCTCGTGCTTTTAATTATGTCACTGCATTAACAGCTAGTCTGTTTTTATACACACTACATAATGTTGTGAGTGATTAATGCCATTCTGTACTATAGGGACAAGCGCATCCTACAACCTAATTCCTGTAAAATGTGTAACATTTTTACAAACTTTTTTTTTTAACAGTTTTTACAAATGTTTCTAATTAAATCTGTGTAGTGTGAAAAGAACCGACGTGAACCGAACTTTAATACAGACAGAAAGCACTGACCAGAGATGGGCACAATTACATCAAAAAGTATTTCAGTTACAAGTTACAAATACAAGCTCATCAAATGTATTGAATTAAAATACAAAAATACTGGTGTGAGAAATGTATTGAATTAAAATATAAGACATTTGTATACTGAAAATACATAAATACAAACAATATTTACAAGCAATCAAGTGCAAGAGACAGTGCCATTACATTTAGATACGAGAAACGAGCTTCCCAGTCCTTGAACAACTTATAAACAACATATTTATAAACAACATATTCTTTAACCCTAACACTAGACAATATATACAATATATTGATCCATATTTCTTCTAATTTCTGTTTACTTGAATGCCATCAAGCATTTCTACACTTTATTTTTTCCTGTTTCTTTATCGTTTCTTTATATGCATGTCAAAAATTAGGCAGTCCAGCAGTTTTTCTATAGAAACAAGTAACTCACTTTTTCTTCTGTCCAGCAATATCTGACAGTATATATTTGAATACATACTTAGCCAGTTTGTACAGTTGGAACCATGGACGAATGAAAGGTTTATTTCACCCAAAAATGGAAATTCTGTCATTAATTACTCACCCTTGTGTTGTTTCACAGCCGTAAGACCTTCGTTCCTCTTCCGAACACAAATGGAGATCTTTTTGATGAAATCCGAGAGCTTTCCCTCCATAGGCAGTAATGCAACTTACACAGTTAAAGCCCAGAACGATAGGAAAGGCATCGTTAAAGTATGTGACTTCAGTGGTTTAACCTCAATTTTATTAAGCAACACGAGTGCTTTGTTTGCACAATAAAACAATTTACAACTTTATTTATGAATATATGGATCTGCATTGTGTTCACAAGAGCATTAAAACACATTTGTGTTGTGTTCATGCCGCTTGCATCAACACAACGCACACGAGTGAGTGTTCACTAGAGTACCACAACACGTGTTTGGATAATATTTTCGGAAATAAAGTGATCAATTATGTTGTTTTTTTTGTGCCAAAAAAGCATTTGACTACTTAATGATATACTTAATGACATGGATTACTTGATGTCTTTCCTACCGTTCTGGACCTTGTGTAAGTTGCATGACTGACTGTAGAGGGACAGAAAGCTCTCAGATTTCATCAAAAATATCCTAATTTATGTAATAATAATATATACATTTTTTTGAAAGAACACAATATACAAAATAAATATTATATGGTATTTGTGTGTACATGTGTGTTACGTACAAATGCAAGGAAATGTAAATAAGAAGCTTGGTGTGTTAAATAAATAAAGAGCATTGTGTTTATTGTAGTGCTGTCAAACGATTAATCGTGATTAATCGCATTCCAAAATAAAAGTTTTTGTTTACATAATATGTGGGTGTAATGTGTATATTTATTATGTATATGTAAATACACACACATGCAAGAAAAATATGTTATGTTTATATAGTAAATATATTTATAAAATATAATAATATAAATATATAAATGTATATACATGTATAGCTATATAAATACAAACACATGCATGTATATATTTAAGAATTTTTTTAATATATTAAATATATTTATATATAATATAAAATATAAGAATATAAATATATAATTGTATATACATGCAAATATTTTCTAAATATATACTGTATGTGTGTGTATTTATATATATATGCATAATAAATAAACACAGTACACATATATTATGTAAACAAAAGCTTATTTTGGATGCGATTAATCGCGATTAATCATTTGACAGCACTAGTTTTTTTGGTGAAGAAAGTTATTGTATTATCTGAGAATAAAATGAACTACTTGATTATGTATTTCAAGTATTTCAAATACAAAACACTGTCTCTCAAAGTATTTAGGCCATTTGTGTGTGTGTGTGTGTGTGTGTGTGTGGGTGTGTGTGAGTGTGTGTGTGTGTGTGTGTGTGTGTGTGTGTGTGAGAGAGAGAAAGTGTGCCTCTCTACACAATATACTGAGAGTTACACTGCTGGGTTTATATTAGGGAGGCTACTGTTAAACATAACCATTTTTAATAAAGTTAGGTCAAATGGATTCCAATTAAAAGTCAATGTGAACATGGATTAAAACATTTATCGAAGCTGTGCCATGATATTATTCGATGCACCCTGAAGTACAATGTAAACGATGTGGTGAACATACAGTATTACAACTGCAACTGCTTTTACAGAAAGATAACGTGCCTATTTCTTTAAATCTGAATATATTTCTATAGTAAATTTTTTACTTTATTGGCTAGTTCACTTAAATATGAAGTAGGCCTATCTGTCGCTATTTACCCACCCTCGTGTTATTCCATACCAATATGCTCTTAAGCTGTTGTTTTCCCATTGAAGACAAACGTAATTCTTCTGAATAGCTGTTTTAGCACACAAATTGAACTCACTATATTTTAGAAAATCATCTCTATTCCGCATATTCAGATCAGTAAATAAACGTAGAATATATTGTCCAAGTCTTTTCGGGGCTGTTTACATGACACCGTTTTTTTTACTATAAAAAGGGGAAACTTTATATGCGTTTTGGCCGTTACGACAAGGGCGTTTTGGCGGCCTGAAAACGCAAACTTTTAAAAGTAGATTTCGAAGTGCAAGTTTTTGAAAATGATATTGTCTCTTTGTAAACTATGAAAATGCGAATTTGTAAAAACGGTGACATTTCTAGTCATCTGTGCGCAGGCGCGTAGTGCTTCTTTACAAAGTGGCATCGCCATCTACTGGCCTGGCATGAAAAATAAAGCGTTTTTAGCATAGACTGTATAAAAACATGGACGTAGTGTCCGTGACGTCACCCGTAGGTTCCTGAAGAGGTTTTTGAAGCTCAAAGTGGGCGGAGCCGGTCGTCGCCATCTTGGCAGCGCGTCACCGCGCGTCACTCCCGGATAATCAAAAATGGGCAAAGAGGCGGGAGCTGGTTGCTGAAGCCACGCCCACCTAGCTCGACGGTGGTGACAGCAACGGCAATCCACCTGTCACTCAAGTGGCCACGCCCTTAATTATGCAGAACTTTAAGGCTTAATATAATTTAAACGGATGAGTTATAAAAAAAATCACCCCCCTCACAGTTGTCATGAAGGGCAAAATTAGCTATATAGACCAAAATAATTTTTTGAACCAGGCTGTAAACATGTTTTTTTCTGCTGTAAATTTGGGCATTTTAACATGGGGAGTCTATGGGATTGACTCCATTTTGCCGCAAGCCTCTAGCGGCCAGTTGATGAATTACAGTTTAAGTCACTTCCGTGTTGGCTTCACGAGAGAGAGCGGGTTTTTAGTCATTTTCGTAGATTCGCGTGAATGGGGATCATTTTAACTATGCTGTTGTCTGTATGCCAAACTTTTTCATTTATTGTTTATTTATTGTTATCGTGTAAACACCCTTAAGACTTCCGTCTATGCACAATGTGAAAATTCTTATAAAATTCCTCTTTTGTGCTCCACAAAAGTTCGGAATGACATGAGGGAATAAAAATGTCAGATATTTCTTTTTGTTCAGTGAACTACTCCTTTGTTGAACCTTTATATATCTATGAGCAACACAACCATTTCTCTCTTTTACTTTTATATGCAATAAAGAATTCACAATTGCATTTATCAGTCAGTTTTCCTCCATTAACCTCAATCACGTCTTCAAAACACTTTCGTTTAAAACTTTCTCTATGACATTTATTAACACTGTGCATTAGGATTTAAAGGTCCAGAACAGAAAGTGAGCGATATATCTTCCCCTCAGTCTCGCCATATCTTAAAAGGGGGTTGCTCGGTATAATTTCATGAAATGTCAATTAATCGGAAGGCCTTTGCTGTTTTGCATAGCGCTCTTAACAGGGGGCAGCAGCGGCAGCGCCGCGTGAGGAGAGACCGTCGATTTCGTGGCTGGAGTTGTGGGGGGAAATGAGATTCCAGCGGCCCTAAGTGACAGTTTACGGTCTCTGATTTGGTTTGGGAAGAGATTGCCAGGCAACAAAACCAGCCTGAGTCCTGAATGAAACAGCCATCTGTTCCGCGGCCCGCTAAAACTGAATTAATTTCACATAATCCTGGAATTCAGAGCTAGATTGATGTCTTGGGTAAAACGCTGTAGTTCCTCTTCGTCTGTGTGATCTTATAACCTGGCCTTCGTATTATTGTCTTTTTGGTGCCGTATGAAAAGAAATAGGGCATATTTTACATTTCCTTTGTCACAAAGTACAAATCCTGAAGATCTCCCTGCTTCACCCTCAAACAAAAACACTAACCAGACAAAGGGAGAGTGGGCCGGTGCATCTGCGGTGTAAATCAGGTCATACAAGACTAATCCCTTTGTGTATATGTCATGTTTGGAGGGTTTACCTTGCAATCCAAAAACCAACGCAAAGAGGGCAGCTTTGAGCATTTTGCATCCGTTCTTTTGTAGCTTTAGTGGTACTTACAGTTAGGGATTTAACCGAATGATTGATTTAAACGTCTCAAATTGTGTCTTGTTGAGGAGTCTTGTCTTATTGGAATACCTTTTTAAGCGATCTGACTTATTATTTTTACCTAATGACAATAAAACAAGCACAAAAATACCCACCTACCTAGTCCAATTCAACATAGACGCAATCCCAACACACTAGCATGCTCCTGGGGAGTTTTTAACAGGCCGCCATCAAAAACAAAGGAAAAACTATAGCTATAGTACACTCTAAAAAATGCTGGGTTAAATACAACCCAGTGCTGGGTTAAATAGGGAGAAACCCAGCAATTGGGCTGTTTTGACCCAGCGGTTTGATTAAATGTTTAACCCAACCTTCTGGGTAGTAACCCAACCACTGGGTCAAAACAACCCAATTGCTGGGTTTGTCCCTATTTTACCCAGCATTTTTTAGAGTGTATACTCTACTTTTACCATGTTTCGCTGTTTTTGCATTTCAGCTTGTGCTGTTACTTTTATAAGCCATCTGACTACGCTTGATGATAAAATGAAAATAAATAAATAAAAATACAGCCCTTTTTAGGCCCTATAACCACCCTGAATAAAGTCATGAGCTGTACACTCTAAAAAATGCTGGGTTAAATTCAACCCAGTGCTGGGTAAAATAGGGACAAACCCAGCAATTGGGTTGTTTTGACCCAGCGGTTGGGTTACTACCCAGAAGGCTGCAACCGCTGGGCCAAAACAGCCCAATAGCTGGGTTTGTCCCTATTTTACCCAGCACTGGGTTGTATTTAACCCAGCATTTTTTAGAGTGTACTTATCTCACTTTTACCATGTTTTGCTCAATATTTTGAATGTCAGATTGTCTGCAGTAGTTTTCTAACTTCTGATTTATGAAGTGATATGACTTGATGACAATAAAAAAATGCAGTAACACTTTAGTTTAGAGACCAATTCTTGCTGTTAGTTTACTAGTTGTTTATAATTATGCATATGACAAGCATATCGGCTACTTATAAAGCACACATTAATGGTTTATTATGCATGGCCATATTTAAGATCCCTTAATCCACCGCATACCTAAATGTAACGATTACCTCACTATTAATATGCATCAAATGAGGAGTTTATTGAGGCAAATGTTGTAGTTAACAGTTAGTAAATAGTGAGAATTGGCCCCCAAACTAAACCGTGACCAAAAAAATGCAACTACCAAAGTTATGGCCGTACTTTACTTACATTTGACCATGTTTTGCATTTAAGCTCATCTCTATAGCAGTGAAATCAAGCACCTGCTGTGCTGCACTGATCCCAGGTCAGAGGTCACTGGAAATGTGTCATAGCAACCTGGAGCACATTTTCTGTGAGACTGGAAGCTTTGCGACTGTTGAACGCAATGAAACGTGAAGCACGACTGGCTGTGGTGTGGTGTGTCTGAGACAAACAAATACAATGACTGAATGACCCGAAGAGGTCAAGAAGAGGCCGACCCATCAGGAAATGACAGGTCAAACCGAACCTTTAAGAAATCAATTCATAAACAATATCCTGTAGCAAAAGCAAAAAGGTGTTTCTCCTAGAGATTGAATGGAGTCTCCTGTGATTTATCTCCTAATCGCAGATCTCAAGCTCTTTCTCGCTTTCTTCTTTGCCATGTTCATATTTTTTTAGAAGAAACACGTTGAAATGAAGGAAGCCAGAAAAAAGGACAGCTCGAAACGGGTGTTTGGCAGGAAGAAGGGCTGTGAGGAGGGCGTGCTATTTTGAGCGATGCTTTATAGTGCTCTCGCCTCAATTAATTAAATGGTGGTTCTACAATTTCGAAACGCATTGACAGCATAAAGGAAACCTCTATCAGGAAATACAGCGATGATGAGATCCATAAAGGATTTTAGACAGCAGCAATATCTTTCAGGGCTGTAATTAAGTGTCTGAGCATGTAAAAGTAATAATTAGACTGGCGCATACAACACTCGGCACTGCCATCTAGTGCTTGGGGATGTGAAGTAAACTTTTATGATGACTGGTTTGAGTGACTGACAAGTACAAGAAAAGGATATGTGGCATTTGTGGTAAGCATTAATATGAGCACAACAAAATATGATCAAGACAAGGGTCTTTTCCATGCGAGATATATATTGCATATTTTCAGAATCACTTTCACATGTGCAAATTAAGACCGAAGCTGCATTGATTCTGTAGGAATCACATTTTCGTATTTATTGTGTTACAGATTTAAGGTTGGACACACTACTGTTTAAATGTTTTGTGGTTGATAAGATTTTTTTTTTTTTTTTTTTACGTTTTTGAAAGAAGTCTCTTATACTCAAAGGCTGCAGTGTTCAAAAAATACAAATATTGTGAATATCATTACAATTCAAAATGTTCTTTTTTTAATGCATTTAATGCATATTCCTTCGGAAATCATTCTGATTCTGATTTGCTTCTCAAGAAACGTTTCATGTTATTATCAATGTTGAAAACAGCTTCATATGTTTTGGAAACCATTATACACTTTTTCAGGATTCTTTGAAAGAAAGTTCAAATAGAAAGTTCAAAAGAACAGCATTTATTTGAATTATTATTATGTTTTGTAAGAATGTGACAGGGTTATTATACTTAGCTAAAACTGAAATCATAAAACAATTTTTGTTATTTAAAATTAACTATGGATAAAAACGTATTTAATTCAGCTAGTTGTCAAGGCAACATGATTTAACAATAAATTACCTATAAACCAGCAACCAGCATGCAGTTTTTCTAATTATTACAGAATAATTACACCTGCCATCCTTAGCATGTCCAAGAAAAGCTACAGCACAAAGACCAAGAAACATTATGTGACATTATTTGTATTACGTGTGCATCAAGCAGTCGTGCATGCTTTTAAACAGCTTCAGATCGAATGGATATGAAGATACCATGGTGCTAAGTAAGTTAAAGCCCACCTAAAACGATGTTTGGCCAAATGTCAGAGTCTATATAGTCTGATCAAACCAAAGCATACAGTTTGGATCTCATTGCAAACAGCTCTGCAAACGCTCTCTGAATGCTAGATGCAGGGAAGATCCTCTGTGGCCGAGGCTGCTGGAAAACTCATAAAGTTGGAAGGAAAAATGGATGGGGCTGAATCTTTAGGGAAACTATGATGGGATTTGCAATAACGCCGAGACTCGGAAGACAAATGATCTTTCACAAGGACAATGAATACATTTTTTTTTTGTTTTTCATATTTCAAATGTTGAGAAATGCATTTGTTTACCTTTGACAAGCATTATAAACGGATGACCCTTTGTTGAATAAATTACAGTTTGGTGCTGTATCACGTTTCAACAGAAATGTCAAGTGGTTCCTTCCTCTCGCCGCTCTCTCATATTGCTCAATGGTCCTGGAGGAGAAGGCCACTTACTGAAGGACCTGCAGGGCCACTCGTTCTCCCTCTCTCGCTCCTTCTTAAATTCAGCACGGCACGTGAACGGCCACCCGGAGCCTGATATATGGACCACTCACTCGCTCTTCCTTCTTCCTGAAGTCTCGTTATCAAAATTCCTCCGTGATTTACAATCTTTTTCCATGGCTAATGGAGAACAGAGCAGAACGGGGCCCGTGTCCAACGTGTTGATGCTAAATGAGCAGCTATATGGGAAAGATTTTCCTGCAGGGGAAAAAACAAACAGCTTATTTGATTCATTTTGAATTCCATATTCGTTATTGATATATTTGCTTTTGCTGTAATTTAAGGAAGTAGGGCTAAAGGCACACCTTGAGGGCAAAATAATATAAAATGGTTTTATGGAACATTGACGGGGCAACAGATTTTATGTGAGAATAATAGAAAGTGGTATGCTTTGTTTAAAAAAGGCACCCATATTGATACAACTATAACTTGTTTTGCGTAATATCTTAAGTTAAAACAAACAAGAATTTATTGTGTTCAAGAAATCTACTGTCATTAAACATGTTCATTTTCATTTTTTTTCAAAGTCAAACTTTGAAGGAGATCCCGAGATCATTTAATATGACTTCAAATTATATGATATGATTCATATCATATTTTTATATTATGGTTTCATTACAAATATAGTGATTATCTCTAAGGTGGACACCCAGCTTTATACTGACGGTAAATCTAACCATGTCATGTCAACAAATGGAAAAGCCAGCTATAGCTATTTATTATCACGTCAGTTATTGAGCACCAACAGCAGGGGTGATATTTACTCCAAATACCACAACCACTTTTACATTTAGGTTTAATTTGTACCCTGAACAGAACTGAAAATAATTAACAAGATCTTTAGGTAGAATTTTATTCATTTTCATTTGCTACGTAAATCTAACCATACATACATACAATTCCCACAGAATGAAATAACTCCACCCCGTAGTCAATTCTAATGATCCCATTGGTCGATTATAGTGATTACCTGCATGCAACCCTAACCCCTAACCTTACCCACACCCCAAAATTAACCAGAGTAATAGACTGCACTTGAGCTTTTAAGGAATAGTTCAACCAAAAATAGAAAATTCTGTCATTAATTACTCAATTACCTGTAAGACCTTCGTTCATCTTTGGAACGCAAATCAAGATGTTTTTGATGGAATCTGAGAGCTCTCTGACCCTCCCATAGACAGCAAGGTAACTACCACGATCAATACTCAGAAACATAGCAAGGAGATCGGTAAAATAACCCATGTGACAACCGGTCACATATAAACTTGTAATTTTACGAAGCCATTAGAATACTTTTTTTGTGCGCAAAGAAATAAATTATAACATAATTTATTCAGCAATTCTTCTCCCCGAGTTACCGTCTTCCGCCATTTTGGAGTACCCCAGAATATAATCAACGTAATTAGCCTTACGTTGGTAGACATCGCGCATATGCTGAACGTAAACAACGCACATCAAGGATCAGCCAAATTTCCACGGGCATAGTGAAATGCGAATGTTGATTATGGAAGGCAGACGGGGCCAAAAGGCTTTAAACGGGACTTGTGAAATTTGACCGTGTTAACACAACAACATGCACAGCAGCCAATGAAGTTGCTGTATTTGAGACTTGCATATGTGATGCGATGGTGCTTTGGTACAGTACTTATACAACAATTTATTGTGTTCAAGAAATCTACTGTCATTAAACATGTTCATTTTCATTTTTTTTCAAAGTCAAATGTATGATAATACATCAGATGATGTAACCCCTGCATTAGCCATAGCCATCTTTTCAGAAGTGAGGGGGACAGACGTGTCAAATGTAATAATAATATGTATTTTTTTAAATTACAGGTTTTATTTTTCTCTTATTTCTGAATTTGATTTGACTAAGAAATCAAATACAATGCTGGACAATAACCAATCATTTGTATTCTATAATATTTTTCTTATATTTTCCTAATTACAATTTTTGATTACAATTCAAAATTACAATTTTATGATTTGGCTATATACTACAAACATGTTTTTCTTTCCCATTTCTATCACAGAATAAGGCAGAATAGTTTCTATACTGTAATAAATGCAATGTCAATTAGCGCTGCATTATTCATGTAACTTATTTATTACATGGAGATGACATATACTGTATTGTCGCAATTGTGTTTAATGTCTTCACATTTCATCAGTCCAAACATTTCTGCTTTTAATCATCTTATACGGCATAGCTGGATGCTTTTGTCCATATTAGGGATTTCCTGGCACGTCATAAGTTATTACTTTTATGAGGCTGTTTTGGACTTTCTGCACGAGAGCGCCCTCCGGATTTGAGTATGAATGAAACAGACACTGTGAAACAGTCCCCCACGTATTTTATGCCCATGCATAATGGTACATTTGTATGCATGTATGCAAACATTGTTATATATTTTTTCATGCGGGATAATGCATGTCAGTCTTATCATGTCATGATTTGTCATGTCCTTGTTAGTTTGACTAGTTCAGCATTCTCTCTCAACTAGAAAGGTCTTAATTTATATTCTAACATTAATTTATCACAGTAGATATCAGTAAACAATGCTACAATGAACTAAAGAATAAACCATAAACTGAGCTTTCAATGTTGTTACGAAAAGGGTGAAGCTGATTGGATGGTTCTTGTCACATGATCCGCGGTGCACTTGTGGCATTCTGAAAATTTGAGATGTTTTCATCTTGCTGCGGCATAGACACGCCTGGAAAAAACGAGCGTGTCAAAACCACGTCACTTCTATTATGAGTGTGCTTGCTCTGCGTCTACATTTGAAATAACGAACTTGAGCATGCAAAGGGCACGACATGTGAACGGCCCCTAACATGGACAGAATGTGGGTGTCTTCTAGGCATGGGCCGATTACCGGTTTCAAGGTATATCGCGATTTGAAAATTTCACGGTTTCAAAACCGCTAATATTTTTCGTTATACCGTTCCTGCGGTATGCGCCGTTTTTCATGTCTCCTCAAAGACTGTTGACCTAGAAAGGTCTTAATTTATATTCTAACATTAATTTATCACAGTAGATATCAGTAAACAATGCTACAATGAACTAAAGAATAAACCATAAACTGAGCTTTCAATGTTGTTACGAAAAGGGTGAAGCTGATTGGATGGTTCTTGTCACATGATCCGCGGTGCACTTGTGGCATTCTGAAAATTTGAGATGTTTTCATCTTGCTGCGGCATAGACACGCCTGGAAAAAACGAGCGTGTCAAAACCACGTCACTTCTATTATGAGCGTGATTGCTCTGCGTCTACATTTGAAATAACGAACTTGAGCATGCAAAGGGCACGACATGTGAACGGCCCCTAACATGGACAGAATGTGGGTGTCTTCTAGGCATGGGCCGATTACCGGTTTCAAGGTATATCGCGATTTGAAAATTTCACGGTTTCAAAACCGCTAATATTTTCCGTTATACCGTTCCTGCGGTATGCGCCATTTTTCATGTCTCCTCAAAGACTGAAAGTGTAGGAATCTCTCAGGTTGAGTGCAGTGTAGAGAGTAACACGACCCTCCTCCTCCTGTTGGTGCGAGCAAGCGGTCAGTCACGTGTAGGACGGCCGAACTTAAGGAGCTTCCTCAGGAACTTACTCGATCGGCAACCGGACGTTTTTTGTCTTATTGCAAGCAACTCGTCTCTGTTCTGGACTTGTACAAACTGCGTTGCAATGCAATCGTTTTCCAAAATGTCATTTATGTGAAAATATGAAGTCTGTAAACACCCGTTAACACAGGCCAGAGACGCTGAAGAGGGACGCAAAGAGAAAAATACTGTAGCAGGCAGATCACTTACTGATCATGATGCACGAACTATTGGAAGAAAATCCTCAATATTGATTGATTGTGTTGAAAGGTGCTCCACGCATTCTGTTTATCATTATTTACAGGCCTCCAAAATACTCTCCAGCCTTTGTTGAAGAGTTCACAGAAATACTATCAATGATTTCCTCAGAGTTTGACAGTTTTGCTATTGCAGGGGATTTTAATATTCACGTTGATAATGCAGAAAACAAAACTACAAAATAAATTATAACTGTTTTAAATAGATTGCACTATATTTTATGTATAATCGTTTTCTTAAATTAATTTTTTCAAATTTTTAAAATCATTTTCAAAGTTTTAAAATTCCTTGTTTTATTGTTGTGATTATTTTTTTCTTTTCTTTTATGTAAAGCACTTTGATTTACCATTGTGTATGAAATGTGCTATACAAATAAACTTGCCTTGCCTTGCCTTGTTCCTAATATACTGTATGTTACTCAAAAACAAAATATATTGTGTTTTTTTTACCCAGTCATTTAAAAATAACACATTTTAGAGCTGTAACGACAATACCGTGATATTTTTGCTTAAGGTTATCATACCGTCAAAATCTCATACCGGCCCATGCCTAGTGTCTTCAAATACAAAAAATCACGTTAACGCAGACGAACAGTGCGTTTTGACACAGTCAAATTTAATGCATTCTGTTTAAATTTTTTTGTCCCTGTCTGCCTTCCATAAAAAAATTTGTGTCTTCAAGCCTATCAAGGATCAGCCAGATGTCCACAGGCATAGTGAAAGCAAATGTTTATGAAAGTGTTGCGGTGATTGTTTGTGCCATCTAGTGGTTTAGAGGAGAATCCAATCATAAGCACCTCTTACCCCGGTGCGCCAATGTGTCCAGTCATCTATGCCATCTTTTATTGATTGATTGATTTATTTAATTGATTGATTGATTACTGCTTCTCATATACTTTCAGGGTCTAGCTATATCACACAGGTTAGATTCTTGCATAACCTCTCTTAAAATTACCAAAATTATCTTTAAGGAAGATTTTTGATTAAAAAACGAAATCCTTAGTGACCGTGCTGAAAATATCACATGTAAATATATGCTTATCTTCATCTTAAAATGCCAAAATCACATATGGTAGAACAGATAGAGCAGCCCTCAAATACTTGAGTTGAAATGTAGCATTAAATCATAACAGTATGCGCGTAAATAAACTGAAATCAATGGCCATTTTACTGAGATTCAAATTTTTAAAATCATTTTCAAAGTTTTAAAATTCCTTGTTTTATTGTTGTGATTATTTTTTTCTTTTCTTTTATGTAAAGCACTTTGAATTACCATTGTGTATGAAATGTGCTATACAAATAAACTTGCCTTGCCTTGCCTTGTTCCTAATATTCTGTATGTTACTCAAAAACAAAATATATTGTGTTCAGCGGAAAAAGTTTTTTTTTTTTTACCCAGTCATTTAAAAATAACACATTTTAGAGCTGTAACGACAATACCGTGATATTTTTGCTTAAGGTTATCATACCGTCAAAATCTCATACCGGCCCATGCCTAGTGTCTTCAAATACAAAAAATCACGTTAACGCAGACGAACAGTGCGTGTTGACACAGTCAAATTTAATGCATTCTGTTTAAATTTTTTTGTCCCTGTCTGCCTTCCATAAAAAATTTGTGTCTTCAAGCCTATCAAGGATCAGCCAGATGTCCACAGGCATAGTGAAAGCAAATGTTTATGAAAGTGTTGCGGTGATTGTTTGTGCCATCTAGTGGTTTAGAGGAGAATCCAATCATAAGGACCTCTTACCCCAGTGCGCCAATGTGTCCAGTCATCTATGCCATCTTTTATTGATTGATTGATTTATTTAATTGATTGATTGATTACTGCTTCTCATATACTTTCAGGGTCTAGCTATATCACACAGGTTAGATTCTTGCATAACCTCTCTTAAAATTACCAAAATTATCTTTAAGGAAGATTTTTGATTAAAAAACTAAATCCTTAGTGACCGTGCTGAAAATATCACATGTAAATATATGCTTATCATCATCTTAAAATTCCAAAATCACATATGGTAGAACAGATAGAGCAGCCCTCAAATACTTGAGTTGAAATGTAGCATTAAATCATAACAGTATGCGCGTAAATAAACTGAAATCAATGGCCATTTTATTGAGAAAACATATTGTTATTGTGCTTGATCTGAAATTCACCACCTATTATAGAATGAGCATTGCTGATTGAGATATGTAGTGAGAAATTATGCACATAACCGATCAAAAAATGTATTGAGAAATGCATACAACCAATTGTAATGTATGATGGGAATATGAAAACATACTGCATAGTAGGAATGATGTTGCATAATGCTGCATGAGCATTTATTTTGTGAAAGTACTATTCCTATTTTGTCACGTACACATAAATCATTTTCAGTTTTGATTTTATTTAAATATATTTAAATTGGTGGAGTCTATGATGTTGTAAAGTTACACCAATTGATCAAAAACCAGCATACATACTGATGAAGCAGATCGACCTAATTAAAGCGAATTGCCATTGTGTGCTGTGATGCTCATGTAAGGCAAGTGGGAAGGTTTTACTGACACCATTAAATGAAGTCATCAGTGGGAAAATGATTGAACTAGTTTACTCATCAAGTAGTTTCATATTCGCGTTACATTATCTCTCTCTCATTTGAATATCTGCATCCATCCTTCACCATCCCATCATGACTCCAGGTCACGGATAACACATCAAGATTTATTCATTCTGACAATGAGCTCCTCTCTCTAATTTACTCATTGAAATTAACATGATTGACATGCTCATTTTATCACACTGTGTGAAGCCCCTCCCTCCCCGCACCCTCCTGTGGCTGTGCGATCTGATTGGCCGAGACAGGCTGTGATAGTTGACAAGCCCATTAAAAGAGACTGTGAACAATTATCTTACTAATTCAGAAGATTCTTTTTAATTTGCCACCATATAATTGTCAATTCTCAAAGTGTAATTGCTATTTTTTCCATGCAGTCCTCAAGTGTGCAGGTCAGGGAAGGGTATTTTTGGCTTGTAACCTTTATCAACAAATGCAAATCTGGAGGAGGAATGTGCTTATCTAGTCAACGAAAGTGAATTTTAATAGTCATAATTTGTATGCAGAATCTCAGAGAGCCTTGCAGACTTGCTTGCATTAGTTTGGATGTTGCATCATTAAAGTGCCTGTCATTTGTATGCAGCATGCTACAAAATAATTACATCACAAATTAAACTAAATGCTATGTTGGGAATAAAATACTACCGTATTAGTCTTAGTATTTTTGCAGACGACAAGTTCTTCACTTTAGTACACTTTGAGCTCACTTTCAACAAGTGAAATAAAGAAATTAAAAAGAACATTTTGTAGTGTTTGTATTATTTTATGAATTTGTCACTTGACTGTCAGTTTTGTTTCATTATTTTTTATTGCATTTTTATTATTATTATTTTTAGCACAACTCTTTTCAACATATTATCAGCATATGATAATTTTAAGAAATGTTTCTTGAGCAGCAAATCATATTAGAATGATTTCTGAAGGATCATGTAACACTGAAGCCTAATGATGCTGAAAATTCAGCTTTGATTACATTGCTTTTTGATTTTAAAATATATTCACATAAAAAAATTGTTATTTTAAATTGTAATAATATTTCACAATATTAGTTTTTACTGTATTTTTGAATAAATAAATGTAGCCTTGGTGAGCATTAGAGTATTTTTTTTGGATACATTAAGTTTTCTTGTTTCTTTTGTAGCCTAACTTTGATAACTTTTTGTGGTTAGTTCGTGCTTGTTTATTTTTGCTTTGTCTATTTTCAGTAGCAGGTAGTGGATTTGTTTTCTTTGTTAGTCACGTTTTGTTATTTAGTAAATTCAGCGAGCGAAGCAGTGGCCAGCAAGACTCACCTGTTTGTTTGTTTGTTTTCTTCATGGGAGCTAGGTAAGATCTCTGCAGGTGGCCAGGTGTAGTCAGGGTTTTTATGTCCTTAACTGCCCTACCTGCTTACTGTTATATATATATATATATATATATTTTTTTTTTCGTTTGTTAAATATTTTTTTCTATTTGTGCAACTTGTGATCTGTGCTGTTCTGATATTTTGTTTCCCTTTTTTTGTTTGATTAAAACTTGGCGAGGATGTCAACTAAAGATGATATTGTCACAGATCAAGCCAGAGACAACAGGTAGGTGAGTGAACTGGCAGGTTTATTGACAGGTTCGGAGAAGCAGATCGTAAGGAGCTAAGGCAGGTGAGTATCCAATACAATGATCAGTTCAAAAGGTGCTTAGCTGAATGCTGATGTGTGATCTCTTTGCAGGTTCGTTGGAGATAAAGGACCAGGAATGGAGGAAGGAAACGTCCGAGGATCGTTGGAGGATCTAGGAGTAAGTACAGACAGGTAAGAAATGATCAGGGAGTCTGGAATAGCTCAAGGAGGTGAACGGTAGACCGGACAGTGAGTGACTGGAAGGAGCGTGCTTTTGAAGGTGGCTTGATTGGAGATGGCAGGTGCAGGTGATCAGAATACAGGTGAGTGTGATCTGGTGTGAGTGGTGATCGTGACTGGAAACAGGTGTAAGCCGGGGAGGATTATGGGACATGGAGTCCAGAGCTGGTGACTGGTGACAGAGACTCCCTGACATTACCTCCCCCTCCTGGAAGGCGCGTCCTGTGCCGTAACATATCCACCGGGGAGGGGGGCGCCCTGGAGGCTGGTGCAGGACGGGTACTAGGAAGACCTCCAGGGCGGAGAAGGCAGTTCAAGGTGCCATGGTGGAGCAGGTAGCTTGGGGCGCCACAGAGGAGCAGGTAGTCCAGGAAGCCATGGTGGTGCAGGCAGTTCAGGAGGTTATGGCAGAGCAGCCTCTGAGGCCGCGGCCCCAGCCCTACTGCCTCCCCCCCCCCCCAAATACTTGGAGAGGATAATGGGCTCCAAGGCCCTCTGGGGGCCAAAACCAGAGGACTGGAGCCCTCCCTGGGCTTAACGGGGGATCAGGAGCCCTCCGTGGGTTTAACTGGGGATCAGGATCCCTGCCTGGGCTCAACGGGGGATCAGGAGCCCTCACTGGGCTAAACTCAGGGGCAGGAGCCCTCACTGGGCTGAACTCGGGGGCAGGAGCCCTCACTGGGCTGAACTCGGGGGCAGGAGCCCTCACTGGGCTATATTCGGGAACAGGAGCCCTCCGTGGGCTATACTCGGGTACAGGGGTCCTCCGTGGGCTAAACTCAGGAACTGGAGCCCTCCGTGGGCTAGACTCGGGGGCTGGAACTAACACTGGAGCGAGCTCTGGGGCTGGAGCCGATACTGGAGCGAGCTCTGGGACTGGAGCTGACACTGGAGCGAGCTCTGGGACTGGAGCCCACAGTTTCTTCCTCCGCAATCCCCTCTTTTGGGCTGAGGAGAGGGAGATGACTGGCGGGCTTGACAGCAGAGAGGCCAGCGAACTTGAGTGCTGAACGGCCGGTGGGCTTGTGTGAGCCGCAGCTGGCGGGCTTGACATTGGAGTGGCTGGCGGGCCTGACTTCGGAACGGCCGGCGGACTTGACCTTGGAGCGGCTGGCGGACTTGAGTGCTGAACGGCCGGCGGGCTTGTGGAGCTTGACTGAGGATAGATGGGACTAATGGATGATGATCTACTGAGGAACCGAGCCAGGCTGATGTAATCGGGCAGGGTCCACCTGGACCCAGCCAGTGGCATCTGTTTAGTGACCCCCTGATCCAAACCACCCCAGAAACAGTCCACAAGAGCCCAAGGGTCAAGGGAAGTCTGCTTAGCACAGGTGAGAAATTCCTGGATGTACTCCTCCAGCGGACAGCCGTCCTGATAAACTGAACATAATCGTTCGAGGGGATCCATAGAGGTAACTGTTATGGTCCGAACTTCTGTCACAGATCAAGCCAGAGACAACAGGTAGGTGAGTGAACTGGCAGGTTTATTGACAAGTTCGGAGAAGCAGATCGTAAGGAGCTAAGGCAGGCGAGTATCCAATACAATGAACAGTTCAAAGGTTCTTAGCTGAATGCTGATGTGTGATCTCTTTGCAGGTTCGTTGGAGATAGGAGACCAGGAACGGAGGAAGGAAACGTCCGAGGATTGTTGGTGGACAATCGTCCCATTTTGAATAGTTTGAAGGATTAAATCATTTTTCGCGTGGCTTTGTTTGATTGTTTGATCTGCTCGCGCAGTATTGTTACTTTGTAACTTTAAGTCACAGACGTTTTGAATTTAATTGGCTTGTATCATGCTTTGTTTTTAGCTGCCTTACTAAACATGTTTGACCTATTGGAATTTACTGTGAATCCTAAGCAAGCTGAATTATTTCAAATAAATAGAGCTGACCTTATGAAAATCACAGCTCATTATAACGCCAGTTTTAGAATCACGATGTCTAAACGCGAACTTCAGATATTGCTAGTTGATTCATTATATAAGCAGGGTGTTTTTGGTGAGGATGAAAAACTAAAAGAATATCCGGAATCCGTTGAGGGTAGTTCAGATGAGCATACGCTGCAAGTCAGAAGGTTAGAGTTAAAGACTGAAGAGCACGAGAGAGCCTTGTTGAGGGAGAGAGAGGAATGGGAGCATGAAAGAGAGAGAAGGAGAGAGTGTGAAAAACACGAACTCAAGTTGAAAAGGCTCGAGATGGAACAAGCTTGTCACCTCAAAGAACTGGAGCTGATAGCTTGTGAAAAGGGCGCAACAGATGCTTTGGAGGTTGACGTGAGTCACAATATTAAAATTGTTCCACCTTTTAGAGAGCAGGAGGTGGATTAATTTTTCGCTCTGTTTGAACGTGTTGCGGCTAATTTGAAATGGCTGAAAACATTCTGGCCCATGTTGCTTTAGTGTGTGTTTGTGGGCAGGAGGCTTACTCGTCTTTATCTGTTGAGGAGTCTCTGGATTATGAACGGGTAAAGAGTGCTGTTCTCAGGGTGTACGAGTTGGTTCCTGAGGTTTACCGACAAAAATTTTGCAATTTTCGGAAAACAGATGTTGAGACCTACGTTGAATTTGTTCGTGAAAAAGAATCAATGTTTGATCGCTGGTATGCTTCTTTGAAGGTGAAAATGTTTGAAGGACTTTGCAAATTGATTCTTTTAGAAGAATTTAAAAACTGTCTCCCTGAACGTGTTGCAACCTATCTTAAAGAAAAGAAAGTTCCTAAATGTTCCGCTGCTGCTGCCTTGGCTGATGAATATGTTCTTATGCATAAGAATGTGTTTAGTTTTCCCCAAAAATCATCGCCCAATAGCAGTAGTCGCCAGTCTCCAAGGTAAAATTTTGAGGTTGCTTTGTCAACAGATAAAGCGGTGGAGAGTTCCAAGTCCGTGTCTTCACCTGTTTGTTTCTATTGCAAGAAACGTGGACACATTATTGCAGAATGTAATGGGTTGAAAAGGAAAAATAGTTTCCAAAACCAGTAGGTTTATTGATTATGTCCTCGCCACAGTTGGAAGGACTGGAGGTGTTAGCTTCGCAAGCTGACATGTGTGAGGAACAGGGATACGTGCCATTCATTATGGATGGATTTGTGTCTTTGGTAGGTAGCTCTAACTGTTAAAATCCTCTGTGACACTGGCACTGCTCAGAGTTTTATTCTGGAAGGAGTACTACCTTTGTCTGATAAGAGCTCTATTGGCTCGAGCGTTTTAGTACGGGGGTTTGAGATGGGCTTTGTGAACTGCCTTTGCACGAAATTGAAATTGATTCCTCCCTTGTTGCTGGGCGTGTTGTTGTTGGTGTGCGACCATGTCTTCCCGTTCGAGATGTCACATTTATTTTAGGGAATGACTTAACAGGAGGGAAAGTTGTTGCCAGCCCTGAGGTAACTGATGTTCCCTTTCTCTGTTCTACTCCTGATGAATTGAATCAGAAATACCCAGAGGTATTTCCTTCGTGCGCTGTTACTCGCACTGGCACAGAGACTGAAAGATGAGAGTCTTAAGTTAGAAGGAGAGTGGGACTTTGATTTGAAAGATACGTCTCTCTCTACTTCAGATTCTTCTAAGGGTAAGTGTTCAAACTCTAATAATGGTTCAGATATCGCTGTTAAGAAAGGGAATGAACATTTTATGGAATTTGGTAAGTTGTCTCTGTCATGCGAGCAGCTTATTGATGAACAGAGGAAAGATGTAACAATGTCATCCCTCTTTGAAGTTGTTGTTCCTGCTGAGGAACTTGAACATGTATCTCAAGGATACTTTGTTTGTACCAACAACTGCAACTGCTGATGATGAAAGGCAAGTCATCAAGCAAATAGTAGTTCCTTCTTTATAGCGACCTGAAATTTTGGATCTCGTGCATGACAGTCCTTTTTCCGGTCATTTAGGAGTTAATAAAACCTACGATCGCATACTCCAACATTTTTTCTGGCCTGGCTTAAAGTGTGATGTAGCAAACTATTGCAGAAGTTGTCATGTGTGCCAAGTGACTGGAAACCCAAAGCAGAATATTTCACCAGCACCATTACATTGGATTGTGTCGTTCCCTTACCTCGTTCGAAGTCTGGTAATCAATATTTGCTTACCATAATGTGCACGTCTACGTGTTTTCCGGCACCAGTGATTGTGAAGTCACTTATCAAATTATTTTCATTGTTTGGCCTTCCGCGCACTGTACAATCGGACCAAGGAACAAATTGTATGCCACGTGTGTTTAAACAGGCTTTGAATCAGCTGCATATCCAAAATTGCACTTCCAGTTGTTACCACCCAGAAAGCAGGGAGCACTGGAAAGGTTTCACCAGACTTTAAAATCAATGCTGCGTGTGTTTTGTCTGGAGTTCCAAAAAGACTGGGACGATGGTGTGCCTATGGTTTTATTTGCAGCAAGGGAGGTAGTGCAGGAGTCGCTGGGTTTCAGTCCGGCTGAGCTAGTCTTCAGGCACACGGTTCATGGGCCGTTGAAGTTGATCAAAGATCATTGGTCTAGTGACCCGAGTCCCAATAACATTCTTGACTACGTTTCAGAGTTCCGTTCTAAGTTGCATTGTGCATGTGAGTTGGCCAAAGAGAATTTGGAAGTGTCTCAGCAACGAATGAAAAAGCGTTTTGATCAGCGTGCTAAACTTCGTAGCTTTGCTCCAGGTGATAAGGTGCTAGTGCTGATGCCAGTGCCGGGGTCTGCACTGCAGGCTCGCTATTATGGCCCTTATCCTGTGAAAGAAAAGGTGAGTGAACTTGACTATGTGATCACTACATCTGACCGAAAGAAAAAAACTTGACTATGTCATACTGTATTAACATACTTTAGCCGTACTTCGAAAGACCGTCAGATGTGTCTGTACAGAAGTCGGCTGTTTTAATTGTGACACCCACAGATGCTCCGTTGACCGTGGAGGTGCTGTCCAGTGCTGAATTACCTGATCATCGAGCGATATCCAGTGCCAGATCATTGCAACCTTTACTGATAGCGCTGTTGTTCCTCCGTGCACATTTGAGGGGGAAGAGGATGTTGAGTTTCCTGCTGCTGAACTAGTGGCGGGAAGATTGAAAAACGTGGAAATAATCCAAAACCTTGACTCATACCTTTCCCATTTGTCTGTTGCCGAACAATCTGATGTGAGTAATGCCATTAAAACTCATTGTAACCTGTTTTTGGATGTTCCTTCGCGTACTTCACTGGTCGAGCATGATATTAATGTTGGTGATTCTTTGCCAATAAAACAGCATGCTTACAGGGTAAGTCCAGAGAAGCGAATTCAGCTGCAAAAAGAGGTAAACTTCATGCTCGAATATATCATTGCTGAGCCGAGTTTTAGTCCTTGGAGTTCACCCTGTTTGCTGGTTAAAAAGTCAGACAACACGTTTTGTTTCTGTACTGATTTTAGATGCGTTAATGCTATTACAAAACCTAACAGTTATTCTTTGCCTCATATGGAACACTGTGTGGATCATGTTGGAAATGCCGCTTTCGTTACCAAGATCGATCTGCTCAAAGGTTACTGGCAGGTGCCTTTGAAGGATCGTGTGAAAGAGATTTCCGTGTTAGTTAGACCTGATCATTTTCTTAATTATACGGTGATGGCTTTCGGTCTTTGAAACGCACCGGCAACTTTTCAGAGAATGGTATATTTGGATGACCTGGTTGACCTGATCATTTTTCTAGTACCAATCTCACGGTTAATTTGGCAAAATGCGAATTTGGTCGAGCAACAGTGACTTATCTAGGGAAAGTTATTGGTGGTGGACAAGTTCGACCTGTTGAGTCCAAGGTGGAGGCAATCACTCGTTTCCACGTGCCCACTACGCATCGCGAACTTGGACAATTTTTGGGTATGGTGGGATATTATCGAAATTTCTGCAGAAATTTTTCTGTTGTTGCGTCACCCTTAACTGACCTTCTCAGTCCAAAAGTACCATTTAAATGGTCTGAAGACTGTCAGGTGAGTTTTGAGAAAATTAAAGCACTTCTGGTTAATTCCCCTGTTTTATCTGCCCCTATTTTTCCACTTCGTTTTTTCTTGCTGTTGATGCAAGTGACACTGGTGCAGGAGCTGTCCTTCTACAATTAGATTTGGCTGGTGTTGAGCATCCTGTTTGTTATTTTTCGGATAAATTTAACAAACATCAACGAGGTTATTCCACCATCGAGAAGGAGGCGCTCGCCCTTGTCTTTGCTCTTCAACATTTTGATGTTTATATTGGTTCAGTTTCGTACCTGTTGATCGTCTACACGGATCACAATCCCTTACTTTTCATTAATCGGATGAAAAATAACAATCAACGTCTGATGCGATGGTGTCTGTTTTTACAGACTTTTGAATTAGACATACGGCATATCCGTGGTAAGGATAACATAATTGCTGACACTTTATCCCGAATCTGAATAGAATAAATTGTAGTTTACAGTTGAGGTAAGATGTTTTTTTTCTTCCCTCTACAATTTATTCACTTAAGGGTGAGGGTGTTACGTGGGTCTGCTCGTAGAGCAGTTGTTCCGGGTGTGATGTTTTTTTCTTCTTAGCCTTTAGGTGGAGTTGTGAACGGGGGAATTCTCCTGGATCCTCGAAAGTGGAATGACGTCATCTGGGATTTCTACTATTTAAAGCTCGATGGTGGAACTCTCTCTCTGCTTTTGTTCGCTGGGTCTCTCGCTTCACGGCAAGATTGCTCATCACCTCTTCTCTTTCTTTTGCTTATTTTATTTGGCTACATTAAGTTTTCTGGTTTCTTTTGTAGCCCAACTTTGCTAACTTTTTGTGGTCAGTTCGTTCTTACGTTTATTTTTGCTTTGTCTATTTTCAGTAGCAGATAGTGGATTTGTTTTCTTTGTTGGTCACGTTTTGTTATTTAGTAAGTTCAGCTAGGGAAGCAGTGGCCCGCAAGACTCATCTGTTTGTTTTGTTTTTTTTCATGGGAGCTAGGTAAGATCTCTCCAGGTGGCCAGGTGTAGTCAGGGTTTTTGTGTCCTTAACTGCCCTACCTACTTACTGCTTGATTAAAAAATATCTAATATCTAATATATATATATATATATATATATATATATAAATGTATATATATTTTTTCGTTAGTTAAATATTTTTTCTATTTGTGCAACTTGTGGTCTGTGCTGTTCTGATATTTTATTTCCTTTTTTTTGTTTGATAAAAACTTGGCGAGTATGTCTACTAAAGATGAAATGATTCATCAATGAATCACGTCTGTGATTTATTATATGTTCGGTCCAGGCCTATTGTGATTTAAATTAGCCAAATTTGGTTCAGGGCCGTAACACTCTCCTACGTGCTCTGTTTATGTTTATGCCCTTATATGGTCCTTCCTGTTCCTGTCCGTATGTTCATTTAGTCCAGGTGTTCCCCGTTTTGTTCATATTGTTCCCAGGTGTGTCCCATTAGTTTCTGTGCATTTAAACCCTGTGTTTCCCAGTGTTTGGCGTCTGCTGTTAAATGTCATTTTGTTTGCTTGATGTCTCCAGTGTTCCCTGTGATCCCCAGTGTGCCTTCATTAAAACCTGTTGATTTGCATTACTCCTCATCTCCTCGCTCCTTCGTTCCGGTGCTCCTTGAGTGAACCGTAGCAGGAGTTCAACCTAACAAAAAGTAAGCAGCGCCCCTTCTCCCCATTTTTATTTTTCGTTTTTTGAAAGTTAAGCCCTAGCCCGCAGAGATCTCCCGTTTGTGGAGTATGCTCGGGAGTGGCTTGCCGTGGGTACGGTGCTGGATGATGCGCCAATTACTATCGCCCCATGGACCTCCCAGACACCACAGGACTGAGCTGGAGTTAATGGATCCTCCGATGTCTGGAGAGTGTCTGGCCCCGTTCCAGAACCAGCCCGCAAGCCGCCACTGACCCAAGTCCGCCGACCGCCGCTGATGCAAGCCCGCCGGCCACCCAAATCACCCCCAACCGTAAGAGGGGGATGAGGAGGAAAATCCTCATCCAGCCCTCATCCTCACCTCTAAAGCGGTTTCTGCCCCAGAGCTCACTCCAGTGTCGACTCCAGTCCCAGAGCTCACTCCAGTGTCAGCTCCTGATCCCCAGTTAAGCCCAGGGAGGACCTCGGAACCTGTTATGCTCTTCAAGTACTTTTTGGGGGGGGTAGTAGGGCTCCAGCCATAGAGGCCAGGGTGGGGGCTGGGGCTGTGGTCTCAGAGGCTGCGCCGCCATTGTTCCTTGAGCTGCCTGCTCCGCCATGGCCTCCTGAACTGTCTGATCCGCCATGTCCTCCTGAACTGTTTGATCCGCCATGGCCTCCTGAACTGTTTGATCCGCCATGGCCTCCTGAACTGTTTCATCTGCCATGTCCTCCTGAACTGTTTGATCCGCCATGGCCTCCTGAACTGTTTGATCCGCCATGGCCTCCTGAACTGTTTCATCTGCCATGTCCTCCTGAACTGTTTGATCCGCCATGGCCTCCTGAACTGTCTGATGGCTCCCGGAGCTGCCTGCTCCGCCATGGGCTCTTGAGCTCCCAGCTCCGCTGTGGCACCCTGCTCGGTATGCTCCGCCATGGCGCCCCAAACTGTCTGATCCGCCATATCCGCCATGGCCTCCTGAACTGTCTGATCCGCCATGGCTCTCCGAGCTGCTTGCCTGCCACGAACTGCCAGTGTCCTGACATTTTATCCTACCCGTCAGATTGTCCTATCAGGGTTTACTGCGCATATTGCATTCTTTTTCTCATGCTGAACAACAATATTTAATGTATCTGCATTACTGTAAGGGTAGGTTTAGGGTTGGAGTAGGTGTAGACTTTAATAAAACACAATCTAATAGGTAGAATTTTTTTTTTATTGTTGGTTTCCTGTAGCTGTATCCCTTCTATCTACAACCGCGAATATAACACATAATTACTGTATTTGCATTACTGTAAGCGTAGGTTTAGGTTTGTGGAAGGTGTAGACGTTAATAAACCATAATTTTACAGGTAGCATTTTTCGTTGTTGAATTGTACTACCCACTGTTTTAATGGGAGGTTGCAAAATCTGACAGGGTAGCACAAATCGACAGAACACCGAATCCGCAATGGGTTCCGGAACGGGTACCGCTCTGGAGGTCTGCCATCCCGAGTCTGTCCTTGGGGTCCTCCAGAGTGCCCACCCCCCCTCCCCGTTGGATGTTGTGATGCGCGAGGACGCGCCTTCCGGGAGGGGGGAGTTATGTCAGACTTTGTTCCATGTTTTGTGTGTGTTTTCCCATTAGGTTTGTCCCATTAGTTTCTGTGCATTTAAACCATGTGTTTCCCAGTGTTTGGCGTCTGCTGTTAAATGTAATTTTGTTTGCTTGATGTGTCCAGTGTTCCCTGTGATCCCCAGCGTGCCTTCATTAAAACCTGTTGATTTGCATTACTCCTCGTCTCGCTCCTTCGTTCCCGTGCTCCTTGAGTGAAACTGTGACAATTAAGGTTTTATTTTACTTTTTTCATCCCATGGTGGAAACAGGCTTCTAGAAATTTGCGCTTGAGTACAAATAAAACAAAAAAAAAAGTATAAAAGTAAAAATACCCAACTGGAGTAATATGAACATTTAGGCTATTATGCACTAATTGTTACTTTCTATGCACAAGCAAGTATATTATTTTAACCCTATATGCCTTTTTAAAAATATAATGAGTTTTTAATCTATTTTTAGTTGTTTTGTACTATTTTAGCCCAATATGCTCCCATTGAGCCCACATCAATGTATTTTCAAAGGGACTTTCAAATCTTACTTTTTTTCCCACTCTTTTTTTTCACTGTAATTTTGACTAAGTTCAGGTTTATTTGTTGTTATCCTAGTGAAACTAGTAAAAACAAAACAAAACAAAACAAACACAATCAAGAGTAGGATAATAGTATGAAAAATTAACAGATAAATGGATGCTTAATTTTACCTAATTTTTCATGCAAATTACAGAAATGAAAATGTATGCTTAATGGGTATACATAAACTAGTGTTTGAAAATTAAATTTTACTTTCTGTTATGGTATGTTGTATATTATTTAAAGCCACTTTTTATTAATATGATTTTACTTTATTTTTAATAGTTGTAAATCTATTATTTCAATATTTCAGGGAATGTATCTTATAAAAAATATGTACATATAAAGCTAAAAAAAGTCAATTCTTGGGAAAATTTTGCTGCCATATACACACAGAATACATGTTTGCTCAACACAGGCAAGAAGCTCCATTATCTCCAGTAAAATCCAGGACCCAACCAAACATTTGACGCGAAACCCTTGGCATGTAGAGTTCGAGAGGGGCTTTCTGGAATATTATTGCACAGATTCTCCATCGCGTTCCCCTCCCACTCACTTCACCTCTCACTGCAGGCAATTCAATTACCTCTCATGCAAATTACGGGCGCTTTCATTTGGAAAGCCACGCCTGGGTGCCTCATAAGACTTTCTTACTCCCTGATCTCCCATAATTAGCCCGCTAATGCACCCGTTTGTCATGCTTCTGAGCGCCTGAAAGCAGCATGAAGAATGGAGGCACTTGTGATGGAGGGATGATGACAAGCGACGGGGGAGGAGTGGGGGCGTAGATGGAGAGACGGGCGAAAATAGCTCAGGACCCCAGACAGCAAAGCTGAAAGTGTAGTGAGTGGGAAAATGGCCTTTAACACATGGATCAATAGTGCTGTTGTTGAGCATCGAACATCCTCTCTGTGTCGCTGAATGTGTAAATGGGTTTAGACAGAGAACAGAGCTCTGAGAACACAATCCAAATGACTTCCACTTCACACACAATGTCCTTTACCAACACATGCAGCCAGCTGCTTTGAGTGGACATTTTACACATTTTCAAAGCGTTGCTATACAGTTGCTAAGGTGTCCTGATTGTTTTGAGTATTGTTAGTATGTTGAAATGTGGTTGTGGGGCGTTGTGAGTGGTTGTCAAGGTGTTGCTATGCAGTTGCTAAGGTGTCATGACTGTTTTGAGTATTGTAAGCATGTTGAAATGTTGTTGTGGGGTGTTGTGAGTGGTTCTCAAGGCGTTGCTATGCAGTTGCTAAGGTGTGTGACTGTTTTGAGTATTGCAAGCATGTTGAAATGTGGTTGTGGGGTGTTGCGAGTGAATATCATGACTCATGGGGTTGCTATGCTGTTGCTAAGGTGTCCTGATTGTTTTGAGTATTGTTAGCATGTTGAAATGTGGTTATGGGGTGTTGTGAGTGGTTGTCAGAGCGTTGTTACGTGGTTGCTAAGGAATATGACTGTTTTGAGTATTGTTAGCAAGTTGAAGTGTGGTTATGGGGTGTTGTGAGTGGTTGTCAGGGCATTGCTATGCAGTTTTTAAGGTGTCATGACTTTTTTCAGTATTGTTAGCATGTTGAAATGTGGTTGTTGAGTGTTGTGAGTGGTTTTCAGTTGCTAAAGTATTATGATTTTTTTCAGTATTGTTAGCATGTTGAAATGTGGTTGTGGGGTGTTGTGAATGGTTGTCAGGGCATTGCTATGCAGTTGCTAATGTGTTATGACTGTTTTGAATATTGCAAGCATGTTGAAATGTGGTTGTGGGGTGTTGTGAGTGGTTCTCAAGGCGTTGCTATGCAGTTGCTAAGGTGTGTGACTGTTTTGAGTATTGCAAGCATGTTGAAATGTGGTTGTGGGGTGTTGCGAGTGAATATCATGACTCATGGGGTTGCTATGCAGTTGCTAAGGTGTCCTGATTGTTTTGAGTATTGTTAGTACGTTGAAAAGTGGTTGTGCGGTGTTGTGAGTGGTTGTCAGAGCGTTGTTACGTGGTTGCTAAGGAATATGACTGTTTTGAGTATTGTTAGCACGTTGAAATGTGGTTGTGCAGCGTTGTGAATGGTTGTCAGGGCGTTGTTATGTGGTTGCTAAGGAATATGACTGTTTTGAGTATTGTTAGCAAGTTGAAGTGTGGTTATGGGGTGTTGTGAGTGGTTGTCAGGGCGTTGCTATGCAGTTTCTAAGGTGTCATGACTTTTTTTCAGTATTGTTAGCATGTTGAAATGTGGTTGTTGAGTGTTGTGAGTGGTTTTCAGTTGCTAAGGTGTTATGATTTTTTTCAGTATTGTTAGCATGTTGAAATGTGGTTGTTGAGTGTTGTGAGTGGTTTTCAGTTGCTAAGGTGTTATGATTTTTTTCAGTATTGTTAGCATGTTGAAATGTGGTTGTGGGGTGTTGTGAATGGTTGTCAGGGCATTGCTATACAGTTGCTAATGTGTTATGACTGTTTTCCGTATTGTTAGCATGTTGCAGAGTGGTTGTGGGGTGTTGTGAGTGGTTGTCAGTGCATTGATATGCAGTTGCTAAGGTGTCTGACTGTTTTGATTATTGTTAACATGTTGAAATATGGTTGTGGGGTGTTGTGAGTGGTTGTCAGGGCGTTAATATGCAGTTGTTCTGATTATTTTGAGTTTTGTTAGTATTTGACAGTTTAGTTATTGACGTGTTGTTGGGTTGATGCTATGCAGTTGCTAAGGTGTTCTGGGTGTTTTTGAGTGTTGTTAGCATGTGCATGTTGTGAGTGGTAATCAGGGCGTTGCTATAGGGTTGCCATATGGTTGCCTAGGTATTATGACTGTTTTGGGTCTTGTTGGTTTGTTGCGATGTGGTTGCTGGCATGTGATTGGTTGTCAGGGCGTTGCTATGCAGTTAAGGTGTTCTGACTATTTAGAGTTTTGTCAGAATGTTGCTAAGACTGTGTTGAGCATTGTTTTCATGTTGAAATGTGGTTGTGGGTGTTGCTATGCAGTTGCCATGGTGTTATGACTGTTTAGAAATGTATGTTACAGATTTGTTGTGGATGTGTTGTCAGGTCGATGGTATGCAGTAACTAAGGTGTTATTATTGTTTTTGAGTCTTGTTAACATGTTGAAATGTGTCTGTGGTGGGGTGTTGTGATTGGTTGTCAGGGCGTTGCTATGCAGATTTTATGGTGTTCCGATTTTTTTTTAGCCTTGTTAACATGTTGCAGTGTGTTTGCTGGCATGTTATGAGTGGTTGTAAGGGTGTTGCTCTGGGATGTTTTGACTTTTGGTTTTTGTTAGCATGTTGCAGCGTGGTTGTAGGGGTTTTGTGAGTGGTTGACAGAGTTTGGTTATGCAGTTACTAAGATGATCTGTCTATTTTAAATCTTGTTAGCACATTACAATACAGTTGTGGGTTGTTGTCACAGTGTTGAGTCTTTTGATCTTGGCTAGCATGTTGTGATACAGTTGTAAGCATGTTGTGAATGGCTATCATGGCGTTGCAATGCCATTGTTAAGTTGGTTGCTAATACATTCTTAGTGGTTGCTATCACTTTTCTGTGCTCTTTCTGTGGTGTACTGTCTGGTTGCTAGGTTGTTTTCTAACTCAAGTTATGTCTCTATAATGTTTAAATCCCTCCAATAAGAGACTAAATTATTGACCAGGCAAAAATGGCTAGTTACTTAGAAAAGCAATAGCACTCTCTGCTTCTCAAGCAGTTATGGCTGTGTTTGTGTGAACACTTACACGGATCTCAGCAGGCGTAACTAGCAGCACATGCTGTGATTGCAGGCGTCTGTGTGTTTCCATGATGGTTTAAAGAGGGATATAATGGCCATGAATAAAATATAACAATTCTGAGTTTGGTTTTATTCATTCATGGCCAGCTACCCTGTTGAAAAAACCAGCATATGCTGGTTAGGTATGTTTTGACGCTGGGATGCTGGTTTATGCTGGTCCTTTGCTGGTTTAAGCTGGTCCTTTGCTGGTTTAAGCTGGTCCTTTGCTGGTTTAAGCTGGTCCTTTGCTGGTTTATGCTGGTCCTTTGCTGGTTTAAGCTGGTCTTTTGCTGGTTTTTTCTGGTCCTTTGCTGGTTTATGCTGGTCCTTTGCCAGCACATGACCAGCATAAACCAGCAAAATGACCAGAAAAAAACAGCAAAAGACCAGCTTAAACCAGCAAAGGACCAGCATAAACCAGCAAAAACCAGCATCCCAGCGTCAAAACATACCTAACCAGCATATGCTGGTTTTTTCAACAGGGTATGTTCAACTCAACCTCTCTGTTTGTATTCATGACTGTTAGGCAGGAGGAATGAATTGAATTTTCATATGAATGAAACCAGCACACCACACCAGCTGTTTTCAAGTGTCATTTAGTTTATTTAGTCCTGCCTCAAAATGTGTTTACAAATGATGAGTGTGTGTGTACCTACAGTATTTAACTGTATTTTAGGCACAGAACTGTATAAGTGAGCTAAATTTGACATAACCTGCTTCATGCATAAGGTGTGGGTAGTTTTAGGTTATAGTATTTGTAAATAGCTGTATTTAACAACAATAGATGTCTGTGGAAAGTATTGAAATTACTTTGCATAAACACAATAATTTTAATACACTTTCTAAAAGCATCTCCCTGTCTACTGGTTCTGAAACCTGCTAACACCAAACATCAGTTTCAACCCAGTACACAGTACTGAGTCGATTACTTATAAACTGTAGTCTGTTGCTGATTCCAAGTTGCATGGCAAAAATTGTAGTTAGTAACATAATCCATTACATTACACATTACATTTAATCAGACTACTTTTTGATTACTTTTAATGTCATTTGTTTATCACATTGAATTAAATAGGATAATCTTGTAGCATATTGATATAAAAATGCAAAGAGAAAGAAAATATATTCAATTTGCTGTTAGTAACAACATGAAGTGCATTAAACGTTATATTACGTCAAGGTTTCCCAAACTGGTGTTTGCCTTTTAATGAGTTTGTAAGACAAAAGTCTTCCAAAGACAGTAAAATACAGTGTCTTGCGAAAGTATTCATACCCCTTCATTTTTTCACATTTGGTTTCATTGCTGCCTTATGTTAAACTGCTTTAAATTACTTTTTTTCCACATCAATCTACACTCCATACATCATAATGACAAAGCAAAAAACAGAATTGTCACAACTTTGTAAATGTATTAAAAAAAACAAAAACGAAATAAGAACATTGCATAAAAATTCAAACACTTAACATTACTTAGTTGAAACACCTTAACAGCCTCAAGTATTTTTGGGTGTGATGCGACAAGCTTTGCTCATCAGCATTTGGCAGTTATCTGTCATTCTTCTCCTCACCTCTTCACCTCTCAAGCTCTGTCGGGTCGGATGGGGGCAGACCCACATTTTCAGGTTTCTCCAGAAAGATTTGATTGGGTTCAAGCTCAGGCTCTGGCTCTGGTTGTCTATAAGCCACTCTTTGCTGTGTGCTTAGGGTCATTGTCCTGTTGGTAGGTGAACCTTCTGCCCAGTCTGAGGATCTAAATGCATTAAGGCTATCTCAATATTTTGCTGCACTGAGCGTTTCTTCTACTCTGACGAGTTCCTCAGTCCCTGCCGCTGAAAAACAGCCCCACAGCATGAGGCTGCTACCAGCACACTTTACTTTTGGGATGGTGCTCTGCAGGTGATGAGCGGAGCTGGTTTCCTTCAAACATGATGCTTAGAATTGAGGTTCATCAGAGGGTCTGAGGGTCCTTTAGGTGCTTTTTTTTTCAAATTCCAAGTGTGTATTCATATGTCTTCACTGAGGAGAGGATGAAGTTTGGCCACACCACCATAAAGCCCAGATCAGTGGAGTGTTGCTGTGATGTTTGTCCCTCTGTAGATTTCTCCTATCTCCACATATGATCATGGAGCTCAACTAGAGTGACCATCAGGTTCTTGTTCACCACTCAAACCAAAGCCCTTCTCCATCCGTTGCTCAGTTTGGCCAGGAGGCCAGCTCTAGGAAGAGTCCTGGTTGTTTCCAACTTCTTCCATTAAGGATAATGGAGGCTACATGCTTCTGTGAACCTTCAACGCAGAAGAATGTTTTCCAAACTCTTCCTCAGATGTGTGGCTTGACGCAATCCTGTCTGAGCTCTACCAACGCTGGCTCTACAGGCAGTTCTTTTGACCTCAGGGCTTGGTTTATGCTCTGATATGCATTTTCAGCTGTTAGACCTTTTACTAAGACGTGCGCCTTTCCAAATCATACCCATTCAGTTGAATTTGCCACAAGTTAACTTCACTCAAAGTGTGGTAACGTTTACAAGCAAAATGAATGCTCCTGAGCTAAATTTCAACTGTCCCAGATAAGGGACAGTTGAAGAATCATTTTAGTTTTTTATCTTTAATAAATTTGCAAAGATGTTAAAAACATGTTTTTTGCATTGCCATTATGGAGTGTATGGAGTGTAGATTGATGTGGGGAAAAAAAGGCAGCAACATAACAAAATGTGATAAAAATGAAGGGGTATGAATACTTTCGCAAGGCATTGCATTTAGGCTAATTAAATCACTGTGATAACGTGATAATAACACAGAGTGATAATTCAAACAAACATGAATGTGTTCGTCAGTAGTTTATTCAATGTTGAGAAAACGCTTCTTAAAACAGAAATAAGTTTTGTAAACCCAGTGGTCAAATGCTGTGTCACCTCTCAATTTTCTGTGTAATTACAGCCACCCGACTAGAGACTGATCTGTACCGAATGTATATAAGCAGTATTCTATTTTAGAAAGGAACATCTAAAAGACAAAAAGAAGAATTAGGGAGAATCAATCAATTCTGAATAGTTTATTGCTATTTTGTGAATAATATGTACTGATGTAATCTATGAAAAGTAACTGTAATCTGATTACAAGTATTTTAAAATGTAATATAATCGAATTACAAGTAGGCCTACCTGATTGTTGGAATCTGATTACGTAATCCAGATTACATGTAATCCATTACTACCCAGCACCACCAGTACACAACTATATCAACCAAATCATACAGGCAAGCATATTTAGACCACAATTAGGTCCTAAAGAGACAATATGATCAGAAATACAGGTTCAGTATTTCACGGTCTAAGAGTTTGCGCTCACTTGTTTTATTCTGTCGCTGTATTGAAGATGCTGTGTGCAATACAGTGCTTTGAAAAATCTAATTGTAATGGCGATATTTTTCCAGCAGAGGAAGCTAGTGCATTATTTGTGTCAATCCACTGTGTAAAGTGCAGCCTACATATTGATGTAGTTCAGGATATCTGCAGCTGCTGTTTCTTCTTAATAAGTTAATAAGCATTGCTAGTTGACTGCTTGTCATTTATTAAAACTGATATTCAGTATATTAATTGGGACACCATCCATAGACAGAAAATGTGAATTATACGGCATAATGAGTGCATAATTCCAAATTCCACAGTATATTGACTCCATGATTCCAGAAATACGGTAAAATCCCAGGTTCTATAACATTTGGACTGTTTTATTCTATGTTCTGTACTATCTGGAGTCTTTAATTTCACATTCTATAATATAATGGACCTATAACTAGGCCTATGTTTTATAACTTTTTGACTAATAATTATACATTCTATACTGCAATGTATTAAATCGATCACATTTTAGAACACTTTCACGCTATAATTCCAAGTTTGGTAGTATTTAGATTCTACTACTATGAAATACTAACTAGAGTGGTATAAAGTAGTGGTTCCCAACCCTGGTCCTGGAGGCACCCCAACACTGCACATCTGGCATGTCTCCTTTCTCTGACACACCAGTTTCAGGTCTTGGAGTCTCTACTAATGAGCCGATTACCTGAATCAGGTGTGTTTGATTAAGGAGACATGCAGAATGTGCAGTGTTGGGGTACCTCCAGGACCAGGGTTGGGAACCACTGGTATAAAGCATGGTAACACAAAATGATGTATGAGCTGTATCAGTCTGAAGACGGTAAAGCCTTCAAGGCGAGTGTTTAAACCTGCTTTAGATGTGCAACAAAGGCTTTCAGTTGTATTTGTTTCAGTAGAGTGTACACACATTACTCAAGATTTAGTCAAGATTAATGGAAGGCCGAGCCCATTAAAACCTCTAATCTCTTTCTCATTTGTACAGATGTGCACGGCGTGCTTTTTTCAGTAATAAAGGCTGGGGGAGAGTTTGAACAGAGCGAGCGGGAGGGATCTGCAGAAGTGTCACCCAACCATGAACAGCTCCACAGCTGTGTGTCTGAAGAGCAGAACCAGAGAGGTGTAGCGCTCGCACACATTTAGGAGCTGCTGACAGTTCTGAGCATGAAAATGCTGCACAAATTCTATTGATGAGTAGCGTTTACACAAACAGCATTCAAAAGCCCCACTCTGGCTATGATATTTCCTCTGGTATTTCTGCTGCTAATTCTGGCTGAGAACCACTGAGGTATAAAGTATTGAGAAGTGTCACAATGTAATGAGACTTAGCTGTGAATTATGAGAAATATTGAGTCTATAATTCCAAATTCTACAGTATTTGACTCCATATTTCTAGGTTCTGTAATACTGTATAATAACAATTTAATTATTATAAAATGTGTACTATATTATTCCATGTTTAGTAATATTTGGACTCTTTAATTCCACATTCTATAATATAATATAATATAATGTAACTTAACGTAACATAATAATGTAATGTAACGTAACATAATAATGTAATGTAACTTAACATAATAATGTAATGTAACATAACGTAATGTAACGTAATGTAACATAACGTAATGTAACGTAACGTAACATAATAATGTAACGTAACGTAACATAATAATGTAATGTAATGTAACATAATGTAACTTAACGTAACATAATAATGTAATGTAACGTAACATAATAATGTAATGTAACGTAACATAATAATGTAATGTAACATAACATAATAATGTAATGTAACATAACGTAATGTAACGTAACATAATAATGTAATGTAATGTAACGTAACATAATAATGTAATGTAACATAACATAATGTAACTTAACGTAACATAATAATGTAATGTAACGTAACATAATAATGTAACGCAACGTAACATAATAATGTAATGTAATGTAACATAATGTAACTTAACGTAGCATAATAATGTAATGTAACGTAACATAATAATGTAATGTAACGTAACATAATAATGTAATGTAACATAACGTAATGTAACGTAACATAACAATGTAATGTAACATAACGTAATGTAACGTAACATAACAATGTAATGTAACATAACGTAATGTAACGTAACATAATAACGTAACGTAACGTAACATAATAACGTAACGTAACATAATAATGTAATGTAACGTAACATAATAATGTAATGTAACGTAACATAATAATGTAATGTAACGTAACGTAACATAATAATGTAATGTAACATAATGTAATGTAACGTAACATAATAACGTAACGTAACATAATAATGTAATGTAACATAACATAATAATGTAACGTAATGTAACGTAACGTAATGTAACATAATAATGTAATGTAACGTAACGTAACGTAACATAATAATGTAATGTAACATAATGTAACTTAACGTAACATAATAATGTAATGTAATGTAACGTAACGTAACATAATAATGTAACGTAACATAATAATGTAATGTAACGTAACGTAACACTATAATGTAATGTAACATAACGTAACATAATAATGTAATGTAACATAACGTAATGCAATGTAACGTAACATAATAATGTAATGTAATGTATCAAAAGGTAACATAACATAATAATTAATAATGTAATGTAATGTAACTGTAATGTAACGTAACGTAACATAATGTAATGTAACGTAACGTAACATAATAATGTAACGTAACATAATGTAATGTAACATAAGGTAACGTAACATAATAATGTAATGTAATGTAATGTAACATAATAATGTAATGTAACATAACGTAACATAATGTAATGTAACGTAACGTAACATAATAATGTAACGTAACATAATAATGTAATGTAATGTAACACAACGTAACATAATAATGTAATGTAATGTAACATAATAATGTAATGTAATGTAACACAACGTAACATAATAATGTAATGTAACA
>NW_015505583.1:413233-418420 GCF_001515645.1 Sinocyclocheilus grahami | reverse complement strand
TAACATAATAATGTAATGTAACGTAACATAATAATGTAATGTAACGTAACATAATAATGTAATGCGTAACATCGTAACATAATGTAATGTAACATAAGGTAACGTAACATAATAATGTAATGTAATGTAATGTAACATAATATAACATAACGTAACATAATGTAATGTAACGTAACGTAACATAATAATGTAACGTAACATAATAATGTAATGTAATGTAACACAACGTAACATAATAATGTAATGTAATGTAACATAATAATGTAATGTAATGTAACACAACGTAACATAATAATGTAATGTAACATAACGTAATGCAAGGTAACATAACATAATAATGTAATGTAACGTAACGTAACATAATAATGTAACGTAACGTAACGTAACACTATAATGTAATGTAATCTAACATAATAATGTAATGTAACATAACGTAACATAATAATGTAATGTAACATAACGTAATGCAATGTAACGTAACATAATAATGTAATGTAATGTAACATAAGGTAACATAACATAATAATGTAATGTAACGTAACGTAACATAATAATGTAACGTAACGTAACGTAACACTATAATGTAATGTAATCTAACATAATAATGTAATGTAACATAACGTAACATAATAATGTAATGTAACATAACGTAATGCAATGTAACGTAACATAATAATGTAATGTAATGTAACATAAGGTAACATAACATAATAATGTAATGTAACGTAACGTAACATAATGTAATGTAACGTAATGTAACATAATAATGTAATGTAACGTAACGTAATGTAGCACAATAATATAATGTAATGTAATGTAACGTAACATAATAATGTAATGTAACGTAACGTAATGTAGCACAATAATATAATGTAATGTAATGTAACGTAACATAATAATGTAATGTAATGTAATATAATATATAAACATAAGTTGTATAACATTTTGCCTCTATAATTCCACATTCTATATTCAATCTATAATGGCAAGCTCTAAATTTCTGAATCTATAATTCCACCTATTGAATCTATAATTACAAGTTCAATATAATTTTAACTTTATAATTTCCTATTCTATACTGTAATAGTCTGAATCTATGATATTGAGTTCAGTAACATTTTCACATTGTAATTTACTATTTACTATTTAATCTTAGTTCTATAAATTTCCATACATTCTGTAGTATTTATACTCTATAATTCCACATTCTATAATATAATCAGCCTAGTTCTGTTACAATTTGATTCTATAATTCCAAGTTTTGTAATATTTAGACTCTTTAATTCCAAATTCTACAATATTTTGACTTTGTAATTCCAAATTCTACAATGTGTTAATATAGAAATGTTTCATTCATATAAAATTGGGACTGTATTATTCTATGTTCTGCAATATTTGGACTTTTTAATTCTACATTCTGTAATATAATGAACCTATAACCACAAGTTTTTCGACTCATTTTGATTTCGATTTGACTCATTTTTGACTCTATAATTCCACCTTCTGTAATATATTGAATCTATAACCAGTTCCATTTAATTGTAACTTTATAATTTCACATTTTATACTGTAATAGACAGAATCTAAGATACTGAGTTCAGTAAAATTTTTACATTGTACTTTACTATTTAATTGACTAATTATAAAAAAAAATCACACATTCTGCAATATAATCAACCTAGTTCTATAACAATTTGACTCTATAATTCCACATTCTATATTGAATCTGTAAATCCAAGTTTTATAACATTTTCACATTATAATTTCAAGTTTGTTTTTTATTGCTTTAATTCCACATTCTATAATATACTGAATCTATAATTCCAAGTTCTATAATATATTAACCATGTAATTCCACATTCTGTAATATATTTAATCTATAAATATAGTTCCACGTTCTGTAATATTCAGACTCTTAAATTCCACATTCTCTAAAATAAGGAACCTAAATTCTATAACATTTAGAATAAGGAATTCTAGAATATAGAATTTAGAGTTGAAATGTCAAATTATCATATAACCTGTAATTGCAGATTCAATATATAATACACAATTACAAGTTCTATAATAATTTGACACTCTTAAATATATATTTTTTCAAATTCTATAAAATTTTGACTCAATTTTGACTCTAGAGTTCCGAGTTCTATATTGAGCTCTGTAAATCTAGTTTATAGTTCTATAATAAAGTGACTCAATATTTCCAGGTGTTATAATATTTTGACTGTATTTTTTTAATTTTCTCAGATAACACCACGAGACAGATTCATCTTAGCAAAGCAAACCTGAACGCTGTCTGCAGGATACAAACCCTTCCGCAGATGTCAATAACAGTGATGCCGGATGAGAATCACTGGTGATATTACATGACGGCTCATCCTCAGCTGGCAGCAGCGTGGTATAACACGATCCCATCAGCAGAGCAAACAGACAGATGAGGACGATGGTGGGAGGAGAGCAGACGCGGCCTGTAGCCTGCAGCTATTGAAGCCGTCCACATGGGGCCAGGGCTTAGACAGCTAAACTCTCTCTAGGGGTCCTGTGTGCTCACTCATACACATCAGCCGCGGAGACAGCGCTGACAGAAGACAAACAGGAAGTGGAGAGTGGAGGGAAATGTGAAAATCCTGTCGAAATCCATAAAGCCAATAGAGAGCTGCTGCTTTTCACTGTAACTTCTTTACTGATCTGAAATCTGTACATTTAAACCAGTGCCATGCTAAGAATCATGTATAATATGCTCATAACTCATATTTTGATATATATATATACACAGTATATATATATATGATAAACGGTAATATAATAAATCTATAATTACACGTTTTAGAACATTTTGACGATATACACTAAAAAAAATGGGTGTAGAAGCAACTTTCTCAAATTGCTAGTAGATTTGACAAAGAATTACAAAGAAAGCGTAAATCAAATGTGATTTTTTTTAAGTAGAAAGACTTTTTTAAATAACAAAAATATATCTCCAATGATATATTTTTTAATATAAATTACAAAAAATATTTTTAGTACCAAATTCTATAATCTAATAAATGTATAAATATAAGTTCAAAAATATTTTACACTATAATTCCAATTATAAATAGACAATATTTATTCATATATATATATATATATATATATATATGTGTGTAACTTTTTTTTACATTAACATAAAGTATGCACTTATAGTCATGAAAATGTAGCATGCAAAAAAGTAAATAATAATAACAATAACAACAGTAATAATAATTCTAATAATAAACAATCATATAATTATCAATCAATAATAATAATTGTATTATTAACAATCAAAAATAATATAAAATAAAAAAAACAATAAACAAATTTAAATTGTTAAATAAATAGGCTTCATTTTCTGAATACAAATATAATGTCTTCTATTCATCTTTTGTTACTGAAGTAAAATATAGAAACCCTCCGACGTGAAATGAATATGAGATACACTATATGTGTCATAAAAAAACATTTACAGTATGAAACAGGAAAACTGACATTTGACTTTGATTCGAGATTTTTCTGCAGGATATTGTGAAATGCAATTCATGTGATTTAAATCGAATCATTAAAATGAAAATAAATCGAAATATTACTGATGCAACCTGACCTATCCTTTTTATAGGTAAGAAGTCATTGAGACATCAAGGCCACAGGTTTGATTCCCAGGGAAACATGAACACGTTGACTGCACTGCACGCTGCTTTGGATAAAGAGCATACTTTGCTCTTGAAATTGAAAAGGCCCCTAACACTAGCACAGATTCACGTTCACAGTAACAACCAAGCAGTCCACAGGATGACTCCGTTTAGGACGTAACGGTCTGATATGTTGGCAGAGGGTGTGATGGGATGTGTTTGCCCATCAGGAGCCGCTGTGTTTGCATGTGTGCATGCGGTGAAGCTGACGAGATTAAGAGGTGGCTGATCGTTCTCGGCCCTTCTCACGCTCGCAGCTCAAAGAGACAGAGACGCAGGCGTTGGAGGGGAGGGGAGGGGAAGTGATCTCTGGCTTCCTCGCAGTCTTATCTCCTGATCTTAACATGCCTTATCTCCTAATGAACGCCCATGAGAGGCAGAATCACCTCCTTAAGAGCCACTCGCAGGTTTATGGCTTTAAGGATTAATCTGGAAGATTTAGAGAGATTTGCACTCGAAGACTGAAGAGCATCTCGTCGAGTGATCATATTACCTTCAAAAGCTGTTTCTACATGAACTAATCCTTAAACAATGCTAAACCCAGCATAGACAGATTGATTCAGACATATAAAGTCATATTTTTTCTGACTTGAACACCATATACGTACATGTATCTTAGGCTGCAAAAACTCACGCTCACTTGAAATCCCATAGAGCCAGTGTGAGCACTGATCAGATGAGGCTTAACTTATTTACATGCTATATTTAGGATATATTAAACACTAATCTTAAACGTTTTTGATTCGAATAAAGCCCCATGAAGCACATTTTAGGTTACCTGACAGAATATCGTACCGCATTATAAAGCAACAAGTAACAAGTGATATCTACAAAAAAATAACAGTTTTGTAACATATGATATCAACAAATTATCATATTTCATATATAAGTAGTACTTAACGCAGAAAAAGACAACGTGAAAAAAAAGTATTGAATGAACTTGTACTTTATATATATATATATATATTATACAGACAGTATTAATGAAATAAAACTTTAAAAAGTATAAGATTGTATTATCAAATTAAAAGTCTTGCATTAAAAGTACATTTTAAATCATCGTTTACACACACACACTCACTCACTCTCACACACACACACACACACACACACACACTCTCTCTCTCACACACACACACACACACACACACACACACAGTCGCACATACATGCAATGAAGCTCCCAAGCACATCCAGTCATCTGACTCATGCTGACATTTCATCTATTATGAAGTATATCCTCTCCATCCGCTCATAAATCGCCATATATTTTTATATTAGACACTTGAGTGCAAAAAATGCACTGGAGATGAATATTGTTAGCAATCACAACTGCCAGCACATCTCTATCTATCTATCTATCTATCTATCTATCTATCTATCTATCTATCTAGATTAACAGTTCTTTTTTTTGTTTGTTTACGATTGGTGATTGCGCAGTGGGCTGGTAATCGTCCTGTAGGGGGCGACGGCTCAG
>NW_015505583.1:401713-404899 GCF_001515645.1 Sinocyclocheilus grahami | reverse complement strand
CACACACACACACACACACACACACACACTGCCCTGCTAAAAACACACGTACAATACAATACAGTCACTACTGTGCTACTGAAACCAAACCTAACAAGTTTCTAACTGGCTGTAATACACTTGTAAAATAAATAAACTAACCAGATAATTGTATTTTGAACTTTATTTTATTATTTTGTATTTAATAATTTATAATAATAATATTTTTTTATTATAATTGTATTATATTTTATTTATTTACAAACTGCAATTAAAGCTAAAACTAAAACCATAAAAACCCATTTTCATAAAATAAATCAATAAAAGAAAAAAAGAAAAGAAAAGAAAATGTTAACTTAGTTTCCATGGCAACATTTCTCATTTTAATTTCTTTTCACTTTATGTAATAAAATAGCAAAACCTGAAATAAAATGTTTAAATAAAATCTATACAGACATATATAAAATAAACACAAACTACTAAACATGACAAAAACAATTGTTAATAATAATAACAGAAATGAAAATGAACAGAAACTGCCAAGTAGTTATTTTGGATCAAACTAAATTTTGTAATAGCATGATGGACAGATAGACAATATTAAAAATTAAAATAAAATAAACAGTGACAAATAATGAAATAGTAACACAAAAAGGAAACAAAGTAGTCTTTACTTTATTATATTAACTATATGTGAAATCGCATGTATATGCTGCACACTATAAAATGTAAACTACTAAATCAAAAGCCTGGGGTCAGTAAGAATTAATACTTTTATTCAGCAAAGATCCATTAAACTGAATCAAAAAGTGACAGTAAAGGCATTTATAATGTTTTCTAATAATTATAAAGATTTCTATTTCAAATAAATAAATACATTTTGAACTTTCAATGACAGTTTTCCTCGATTGCTAGCACACTATTCACCATTTTCTCACAACTATAAACACAATCTCAAAACTACACACCAACTTGTGCCAACTTCAAACTTCCAGGTCAAAATCAAATATTCTAGTCAAAAACATGTTCTGTTTCGTCAGACTCGCACTTTGTCCTCAGATGATGCACAGACCTGCCAAATACACACTGCTTCACTGCCTAGAGAACACCAGTGAGATCAGTTCAAAACACTGTTACTAAAACCTGCTTTTGGGAAACAGGAATCCTTTTGCTAGTCAATGTCTGTTACAGTATACGGCATAAATAGAGGAATGCAGATACAGTAAAACTCAGCGTTAAACAGTAAGAAAAGTTTACTGTCATTACACTACTGTAAAGAGATCTTACAGCAAATGAAAAGCACTAGAAGAGAAAAGTTCAAAAGCCAAACAACAGAATATACAGTAAACACACATTGGAATATACGGTCAGTTACTGTAAATAAATAAATAAATCCATTCATTCATTCAGCATCCTCTGCCAAATTGCATTACAGTATTGGTTGTATCCATATTTGTTACAGCAGTTTCTAAGTCTTCTGATAAAAGACTTCTCTGCCTCCCCTAGACAGTCGTCTCTCAGTTCTGCACAAATACATTACATGTAAGGACTACTTGGCTACAAATCAGTTCAACAGTAATGAGTTTGAGGCTGTACTGTACAACATGTGCTACAGTATTTCCTGTATATAGAATAATGAAAGTTCTCTCATCTGAAGTACTGCTACTGTAATTATGTGTAAGTAATGCTCAACTATAGTGCTTTGTATTTCAACAGGAACAAATCACCTTTGACCTCATCCCCTTCGTTTTTATTTTCCCCTCCATTCATTTTCCAAAACCCATAATCACTTGTGCTCCTGTGCATATCATCCTGAGATTCTGATCTGTGTGTCATCAGTTTTGCTACTAAATGTTCACACATGAATAAATGTGTGCTGTTTGAGTTCATTTTTTGATGCTTGAGTTAATTATATTGTGTGTTTGTGTTTTCTAATGAAAGTTCTCTCATCTGAAGTACTGCTACTGTAATTATGTGTAAGTAATGCTCAACTATAGTGCTTTGTATTTCAACAGGAACAAATCACCTTTGACCTCATCCCCTTCGTTTTTATTTTCCCCTCCATTCATTTTCCAAAACCCATAATCACTTGTGCTCCTGTGCATATCATCCTGAGATCCTGATCTGTGTGTCATCAGTTTTGCTACTAAATGTTCACACATGAATAAATGTGTGCTGTTTGAGTTCATTTTTTGATGCTTGAGTTAATTATATTGTGTGTTTGTGTTTTCTGAATGAGAACATGGTTAAACTTGTGCAAAATTATGGCATTTTTGTGTAGAGTTTTGCAGAAAACACTGAGCAAATTGGAACGTGTGTGCAAACAGGTGAAATGTGTTAAGAGTTCTGAGAAGCGTGTCTTTGTTTCGAGAACTGTATGAATGGTTTGGAAAATTGGGCCAAATGAATCAGTTATAGTGTGTTAGCAATCGAGAAAAACTGTAATCAAAGAATAAAAACTAGCATTATTCATCAACACAATAAAAAATAAGTCAATCTCCACAGATATTAAGAAAACAGCTGAATACTTATTATGGTTCAGAAAAAATGTGTTTGTGTGTGTGTGTGTCTTGTCTCTTTTATTTTCCAGGCACTGACTCATCCGACTGCCCTGTTTTGTAGAGTTTTGCAGAAAACACTGAGCAAATTGGAACGTGTGTGCAAACAGGTGAAATGTGTTAAGAGTTCTGAGAAACGTGTCTTTGTTTCGAGAACTGTATGAATGGTTTGGAAAATTGGGCCAAATGAATCAGTTATAGTGTGTTAGCAATCGAGAAAAACTGTAATCAAAGAATAAAAACTAGCATTATTCATCAACACAATAAAAAATAAGTCAATTTTGGAGTTTGACTGTCTCCACAGATATTAAGAAAACAGCTGAATACTTATTATGGTTCAGAAAAAATGTGTTTGTGTGTGTGTGTGTCTTGTCTCTTTTATTTTCCAGGCACTGACTCATCCGACTGCCCTGTTTACTGATTTAGGCCGGAGAGGAGAAGTGTGGAAAATATGCATCTTCTCTTATAAGTGTCCTTTTGTGGAGCACCAGGCCTCTGTAATATTTCTCACTGAGGTGAGAGGCTCCTTATGCCAGAGAGAGAGCATCGCTTCTTAACCCCTCCAGCACCGGACACACACACACACACACACACACACACACACACACACACACACACACACACACACACACACACACACACACGCACA
>NW_015505583.1:398234-399128 GCF_001515645.1 Sinocyclocheilus grahami | reverse complement strand
TCTCCACAGATATTAAGAAAACAGCTGAATACTTATTATGGTTCAGAAAAAATGTGTTTGTGTGTGTGTGTGTCTTGTCTCTTTTATTTTCCAGGCACTGACTCATCCGACTGCCCTGTTTACTGATTTAGGCCGGAGAGGAGAAGTGTGGAAAATATGCATCTTCTCTTATAAGTGTCCTTTTGTGGAGCACCAGGCCTCTGTTCACTGAGGCACTGAGGTGAGAGTCTCCTTATGCCAGAGAGAGAGCATCGCTTCTTAACCCCTCCAGCACCGGACACACACACACACACACACACACACACACACACACACACACACACACACACACACAGTCAAACAGCAGAAGCACACACCAAATCTGCAGAACCATACACTCATTCTCGGCCTTTGACTCAGTTTTCAATTTCAGAACACTTTTTGTAAAACACAACACACAATTCTCTATGTAACACACACAAATCTATCAGGAATTAATATTAGGGCAAATGTTTGCTTTTGAGATGTGTTTATGATATTTTTAATGCAGTGCTTCATTTTACAAGAGATGTGAGGCCTTTTGCATTTTGTGTGTGGTACTCTTGGATTTGTGTGTCAAGTTTTGAAAAAAAAAGTGGTAAAGTTTTGAAAATGTGTGTAAGCAGTTGAAAGAAAACTGTAAGGGTCAGATCAGATATTCAGTTATTATTGTGCTTTTCTTTTCAGCTCAAAGATGACATTTTTAAATCAGCAAAATGTTTAACAAAATGTTAGTTTTCCTTAAAAATAAGTTCTTAGTTGATCTTTCTAAGCCCACACAGATTAGTCATGGGTTGCGAATATCAGAGGCTGAGTGATCTGATTGTTTTCTCGCGCGTGTGTGTGTGTGTGTGTGTGTGTGTGTGAGTGTGTGTG
>NW_015505583.1:385408-396729 GCF_001515645.1 Sinocyclocheilus grahami | reverse complement strand
GGACAATATTTGGCTGAGATACAACTATTTGAAAATCTGGAATCTGAGGGTGCAAAAAAATCTAAATATTGAGAAAATCATCTTTAAAGTTGTTCAAATGAAGTTCTTAGCAATGCATATTACTAATCAAACATTAAGTTTTGATATATTTACGGTAGGACATTTACTAAATATCTTCATGGAACATGATCTTTACTTAATATCCTAATGATTTTTGGCATAAAAGAGAAATGTATAATTGTGACCCATACAATGTATTGTTGGCTATTGCTACAAATATCCCCCAGCGACTTAACACTGCTTTTGTGCTGCAGGGACACATATATGATGTTTTCATTTCTTGAATGTTATAAGAGATACTTATATAACTTTTTAAATTTGGAGTGTTAAAGACATGTGTTGTGTGCGTGGGTAAGTGTGTGCTGTCTGTGGTTCTGCGTGTGTCCAGCAGAGGACAGTCTCAGCTCTGTCTGTGGTCTCTCTGCAGCCGCTGAAGGAGGTGGTGCCGCGGGTGGAGAAGGGCTATAAGATGGAGGCTCCTGACGGCTGTCCGGCCGCCGTCTATGACCTGATGAAGCAGTGCTGGACGCTGGACCCCGCAGGACGACCCTCGTTCCGTCTGCTGCGTGAGAAGCTGCAGCACATCAGAGCCAAGGAGCTGCACCTGTGAGGAACATCACTAACAAACCTTACTGTGCTCCACACTCTCTGCTGTGGACTGGACTGTTGATCTGGACGCTCTCTCGTGACCCGACACATGAGAGGAGGAACACACTGATGTGTGTGTGTGAGAGGGTGTGAGTCTGTGAGTCTGTGTGTGTGTGAGTGTCTGTGTGTGTGTGTGTGTGAGTGTGTGTGTGTGTGTGTGTGTGTGTGTGTGTGTGTGTGAGTGTGTGTGAGTGTCTGTGTGTGTGTGTGTGTGTGAGTGTGTGTGTGTGTAAGCTCAGGAGTGTAAGTTGATGTGTCTGATCGCAGGCTGTTTGTTCCTCTGTAAACCCGTTGAATCTGAGCAGAAAGGTGTGAGGGCCCTTCACATTTACGGCCCCTGAGAAGCGCAGACTACATCCTCTATCATCATCTCCAAGTGCAGTGGTGTTTACTGTAAAACACTTGATCTTAAATGACCATCACAGTTTTCCCTACAAATCTGGTGAGTAAGGATTTGTGCAAATAAAGGTTTCATTGTACCATGATGCATAATAACATCGACATTAACACCTTTTTTTTAACATCAAGATATTAGGTTAAATTTATATGAATTTTAGATGCCTTTTTTTATTGCAGCTCACTGTAATGGCCATGTGGCATTGCACATTATTATAATTTTTTTCATAAAGAATATTCCATAAAGTACCTCAATTAATATGATGCCATAAAACTTGAGAAACATAACTCTTATCCAGCAAACATTTATTTTAATTAGGTTTAGGTAAAGTATAAAATATCACAGTGCATGACACTGCTGTCATTGTCGTATAAACTTCTAATATCAAGTAAGCTAATATAAACCATAGGACGTTTACTGACCGTGACATTCGGCACTTCAAATTCAAATCAGTGCGAAGAGAAAAAGAATATTTTAAAAATATTTAAATATTTAAAAAGTTAAAATAAAAGCAACAATATGCCAATTTCTACAATTACTTGCAATAAAAAAAGGTGAAATATTTCAGTTGTAAATAAATATGTAGGCTATGTTTATTATTTCAATCTCTCCGCTGTTGCTGGCTGGATTGAGGAAATTCACACATATCAGCTTCAGGCCATCATCCACACTTCAGTCGATGGCCTCGTCCTAATGGGCGTCCCAGCAAACACCAGCTTTCTCACATGAGTATCTGGGACAACAAAAGATTAGCATTATTCGCAAAGAGTTCAAAGGCAGCGCGGAGCAGACACTGTCTCTCTTCCTTCTTTTGTTTCAAAGATGAGTTCCCGAATAGGAAAACAAGTTTGGATCAGGCTACTCTCCTGCCACGCCGATGAAAATGTTTCCATGTGAAATCATTCTAATAATATCACAGTACGCAATATTAAAAGAAGAAGAAGAAGGAGAAATAGGCTATATTATGCCCATTTAAATCAGAAGAACAGAAGTACAAAATGTGTAAAAGTAGCTAAATAAAAACAACAATAAGCATAAACCGATAAAAAGAAAAACGAAAAACAAAGTTGCTATATTCAAAAACAGTAGCCTAAATAAATGAATTGTTTAATAGGCCCATCTGAAGTTGTGCTTATGTCATTTTCTCTTTTTTATTTAATTAACACTTTATTTTAAGGTGTCTTTGTTGCTCATGTTGCATGTGTGTACTATTATAATAACAATTAATTATGCATAATTACATGCAAGTAACCCTAAACCAAACCCTAATCCTAATCCTAACCATATAGTAAGTACATGTAGTTAATTCATATTAATATTAAATAATATGGCACCTTATATAAGGTGTAACCTTTTTTTTTTTTACACAAAAGGCCTGTATCTTAAACGTTTTTCATTGACTGTGGACTTTCAAACACTTCAACGCTTTGTAATGGGCCTCTGTGAATGTCAAGAATATACTTTCCGTTTTGTGGCGACATATTATCGGGCGCGATGGGCCTGGGCTGGCGCTGCGGGTCACGCCCCGTAACAGCGGGAGCTCCGTATATCGGCCCTTTAAAAAGGCCCCGGCGCGTTAAAGGGCAGATTGAGACGCGCTGTCAAAGCATCGCAACCCACCGGGATTTAGTGATTTCGGACTTCTATTGATTTGATCGGAAATATGTCTTCCTCGAGTCCCGACCAGCGCCTGGAGCACCTCCTGAGCGCCGTGAAGAGCGAGTTTCAGGAGGGCAGCGAGAAGGGCGACGCGTCGGAGCGGGATATTAAAATTTCCCTAGAAGACGCGGAGCTATGGGGCAAATTTAAAGAGCTCACCAATGAAATGATTGTCACTAAGACTGGAAGGTAAGTTGAGATGCACTAAAACGCTTCCTTTTAATGAAAGAAGATATGCGGTTTTTGCACTTTTTTTCATGAATGCTCCTAATCTAGGCTATCTAAAAAATAAAAAAAATCTCAGACCACAGTCGGTGAAATTTCGTTAGACTTCGGTCATGGCTTGAGAACATTTTTGTAGCATCGCTATGGCTACGATCGCTTATTAGCGGTCTAATTTTGTCAACCGATAATTAGTTGATAATAATTATTGTTATCGAATTCATTGAGTTTGAATGCTATTAAAATGTTTTTGACCATGCAGTCTTTGTTTCCTCTTCTAGGCGAATGTTTCCCGTGCTCAGAGCCAGTGTCGCCGGTCTGGACCCCAACGCTATGTACTCGGTCCTGCTGGACTTCGTGGCGGCCGATAATAATCGGTGGAAATATGTGAACGGTGAATGGGTGCCGGGAGGGAAACCTGAACCGCAGAGCCCGAGCTGCGTCTACATCCATCCAGACTCACCCAACTTCGGCGCACACTGGATGAAAGCGCCCATCTCCTTCAGCAAAGTCAAACTCTCCAATAAACTCAATGGAGGAGGACAGGTAAAGGCACTCTTTAGTTCTCAACAGAGAGAAAAAAAATGCGTAAATAAAATCGCAACACAAATGCAATTCTTTCAAATAATATTAAATGATATACAGTATATATTATATTCAGTATGAAATTTCACAACCCTTATTTTTTAGATTATGTTGAACTCTTTGCACAAATACGAGCCCAGGATTCACATAGTGAAAGTCGGTGGGATCCAGAAAATGATCAGCAGTCAGTCTTTTCCTGAGACTCAGTTTATTGCGGTCACAGCTTATCAGAATGAAGAGGTGAGTGTTTGTTAAATAAAGCCTGAGATGCGTCCTGCGTAAAGAACATTTTCCTCTATATTAATTTGCTCTAATTAATTTTCAGATCACAGCTCTGAAGATCAAGCACAACCCATTTGCCAAAGCCTTCCTGGATGCCAAAGAAAGGTATGCGATTACCTGACATAATTTCTTTAGGAAATGTATTTAGATTTTATTATGTACTTATTGACATTATGAAAACTGAACTCTATTTGTTGTCACATCAACAGAAGTGACCACAAGGACGTCCCAGACCACAGCACTGACAACCAGCAGTCTGGATACTCGCAACGTAAGTAAACCAGAACTTCATGAACTACTGAAACAAACAGTGTCTTATAGCATATTTAACACATGCGTCTTCCTCCAACAGTTGGTGGCTGGTTCCTGCCCAGTAATGGGGTTACTACCCAGGAAGTTGGGTTAACCATTTAACCCAACCGCTGGGTCAAAACAGCCCAATTGTATGGGTTGTATTTAACCCAGCATTTTTTAGGGTGTACACTCTTAAAAATAAAGCTTCTTGATTTGCATCGATGGTTCCATGAAGAACCTCAAACACCCATGGAACCGTTCCATTCCACAAAAGGTTCTTTCGACTTTTAGAATGTTCATCCCACCGAGAAAAAAAAGGTTCTTTGGATTTTTAGAATGTTCTTCACACTGAAAAAAATTGTTCTTTTATGAACTATTCACTGAAAGATTCCTTGAGGAACCACATTTGTTCTTCTGTGGCATCACTGTGAAAACCCCCGTTTGGAACCAGATTTTTAAGAGTGTAGTTTCTTGGACCAGAAAGGCTTTTATTGTATATTTTGATCCATTTCTTTCCATTGATCTAGTTCTTGTGTTGTGTTTGTAGATAACTACATGGACAACTCTTCAGGAGGTTTCGCTTATCAAGATAGCTGGTCGCCCCTGCAGATGCCCAACTCCAGTGGCATGGGCACCCTGGCCCACACCACCAACACTACCTCCAACACCAGGTCAGTGCTTCCTACATCTAAACCAAGATCTCTCTAAGTGGATTCGCTGGCTAACCGTGCGTTTTCTGCATTCCAGCCAGTACCCAAGCTTGTGGTCGGTCGCGGGGACGAGCCTCACCCCCTCGGGCTCAGCATCGGGGTCCATCACGGGCGGCCTGACGTCTCAGTTCCTGCGCGGTTCCTCGGTGTCCTACTCGGGGCTGACCTCCTCTCTGCCCGTGTCCTCTCCCTCCTCGATGTATGACCCGGGCCTGAGCGAGGTCGGCGTGGGAGACGCTCAGTTTGAGAGCTCCATCGCCAGGCTTACAGCGTCCTGGGCGCCTGTGGCACAGAGCTACTGAGATCCATCAGAATGTGGCTCTCAGGACGTGATCTGAGGTGAAGATCCTACGCGTCTGCTTCCTGAGGGAATGCAGAAGAGCCGACAATCAGAAGGCCTGTGCGAAAGGAAATGGGAAACGGGTTGATTTTCTTCATTCGTATCTGTATGGTATCTTGGCACGATGTAATGACGAGAGACAATCACTTAATCATAGAGTATCTATATTTGCAAAAACCGTTTGGGGCCAATTATGGTGTTTGTTGTTCGTAATCATATTATCTGGAAGATTAATAAGAGCAAATCATGTTGTTGACTGACTAAAATGTATATGTGTGTAAATAAATAGAAATTAACTTCCATTTTGATGGTCTTACATGTGCTTTCTGTAGACGGACTTTGCTGTTTAGTTTGAAAACGGTTTGAAAAGCGACCCTGTAGCTTTGTCTACAATCCATCCTATAGAGAAATCATTTGTACATATCTATCTATTTGTATTTGTTGGACTCTTTGTGAGTTTTATTTATGTCATTTTAATAATAAATTAAAGTTTTTTCGTTTTTCTTCTGTCAAACATCTGTCAGTAGTCTTTACTTTCCTTGTATTTTTCTTAAATGCATGTATTTACTTTTGGTTTGTTACACAGATATAATTATTGTATGTCAATTAATCATTTTTAAAAAAATGATCATTTATTACCCATTTTTGCACTGACCTTTAACCTCGAAACATTTTGAGAGTTCAAAAGCTTGGGGTCATAAAGTTTTTTTTTTTTAAACTGTTGAAAGTTTAAAAACGCACACACACACACACACACACACACTGTTGTAAAAGATGTCTCTTTCAAATAAATGCTCATTTATGTTAATAATAAATTCCATTTCTTTTTTTCCCCCTGTCAAACACTTCTCGTATTTTCTTAAATATATTATTTACATTTGGCTTGTTCAAATTATTCCATTTGCAAATCTTGACACTGTAAAGAACTTTTAACTAAAATGTCTTAATTGTTCATTGGTTAAACGGTCGTTTCCTATGAAACAGCTTAGTATCGATGGCAGGTTTGAAATATTTGCTTGTTCAAAATACATTTTAGCATTTATTCTTTCTAAATTACCCATCAACCATTAATAATCTGAAAACATACACGTTTTTTTCAGGTCTTTCTCTACACAAATATGTCTAGCCACTTCAAGTCTTCTTACGGTTCTGTTAGTTCATGTTTATTGTCATCTTGTTGAGATATTAATTTCAGTGGTGCATAATCAGGCCGGCGGGTTCAGTAAATTCATCAGCAGGAGGAAGCTGATTCTTGATTTGAGATGAAGCTTGTGAGTTTGGATGAGTTTGGATGTGACGAGCAGCAGCAGGTGTGTGTTAAGATCTGTGTGACACATGCTCAACACATCGCAAGAATAAAAGAGAGAAAACATCAATAACAAAACGCAGCTGATCCCGACTTCAGTGAGAAATTTAAAATGACAAAACATAAAAAATAATAATAATGTCATATTCTAAATAGGAAGTGACACATTCACAAACATAATATAAATGCTGCACACAATTGCATTTTAACACATTTGTTTTTTTCATATTTGTGTCGTACTTCTTTTATGTATATTGTTTATTATTATTATTATTATCATCTGTTTCAATAATACTAGTAATAATAAAACAATACTAATATACTACTATTACCACAAATAATAATTATTTTATTAGTAATAGTATATATACAATATATCGTTTTATTCTTTTTTATTTTAATTACTATTATTGCTATTAATAAAATCAACATTAATAATACTAATACACAGAACTACTACTATTAATGCTACTACTACTACTTCTACTAATACTAATAATTATAATTTTAATATGAATTAATATAACAATAAATTATAATAAACAGCTTAAAAGAAACATTAATAAGTGGCTTCAAAAATACCTCTAGTAATAACAAAAACAATGCTAATATTAATAATACTAATTAGTAGTAGTATATTATATAACGTATTGTTGTTATCATTTGTATATTTATTATTATTAATAATAATGATTAAAAACAATATAATTGTAAAACACTACTATTAATGCTACTACTATTTAATATTACAATTAATAATAATTGATGTTATTATTAGTAATCACTACTACTACTACTTCTAATTATTATTAATGTTGTTGTTATTATTAAACACATATATTAATAATACTGCTAAATAATACATATATATATATATACACACACACACACAAACACACACGTCTCTGTATGATGTGTGGCAAGACTGAGAGAGCTGCTGAGGTCACTGCTCACTGACAGCGCTGGAGATCTGCGCTCTGAGGCTGTGATTGAGCACTCAACACCTGAGCGTAAATGAAGACTGAGGGTCACAGGGCCACAGGCAAACAATAATGAAGGGGCCACTTAAATGTATTGAAATATTGTTTAAGTGTACTGTCAAGCCTTTATGTTAACATAAAATATACTGTAATGTAATTTCTATTGAAACCTGTATGCCATCTATTTAACTACATTTGTAATTACACATTTGTAATGATGAAGTTGCAATTCAATATACAGTAGTCAACATCTAAAGTGGAATAAACAAGATAAGAACGCATTTAGGTTTTAGGACAACTTTGATGAAAGGTTTTGATCCACTTCAAATGTTGACTACTATATTTGAAATATATCATCTTTAAAACACACTACAGTTCAAAATTTTAATCAGGTGCATTAGATGTGCTTTAAGTTAGTCAACACATCAAAATAAAGACAAAAAGATTATTAATGCATAATGATTTGAAATGTATACAGTAAAACTTTTCATCTGACATTATTATAAAATGCTCCTTTTAAAAGCATTAAAGTCTGTCCTCTTTAAGTACACTTAAGTGTCCTTTTATTTAATTAATATTATATTATATGCATGCATATTAAACATATGTTGAAGATTTGAAGTTCACTACAAGTGCACATTCAGTACAATTAAGTGCACTTCTTTTTCAGAAGGTCAGAAATCGGAGAAAGATAACAGGAACCTAATGTGATTTTAAGCTTCAGATCGATGTTGTGAGTTTGTTCTGTTGGCGATCTAAAAGTTCTACTCAGTATTTGTCACTTTGAAAGACTACACTTGAATTACTACCTTCAATTTGGCAAAACAGTGTTTTCGCCTGAATGAGTTACACTAAATGCTCCTTAACATTTTTGTTTTTGGAAGAAACAAATCCATCAAGATTTTGGAGAATGGACTTATTTGAACTCGAAATGTCTTAATGATGGATTTGATTCTTACAAACACAGCTTTTCACTTCACATGACATTAACTGATGGACTAGAAAGGTGTGGACTACTTGTGGATTATAGTGATGCTTTTATCAGCTGTTTGGACTCTCATTCTGACGGCACCCATTCACTTCCATTGCTGAGCAAGTGACGTAACGCTATATTTCTCTATGAAGAAACAAACTCATCTACATCTTGGTAGATGAACTATTTCTTTCAAACATACTCCTCTAGTGATCAGTGTCAGTCAAGGGTTTCTGATTTCCCCGAGGTGCAGAATAGCAGCACGTGACAGTGAATGTTACAGAGGCCTCGTTTTCCATCGACGAGTCCAAAGCGTCTTCGTTTCCCGGTATCGGTGCAGTCAGGGCAGATGAGTGCATGACTGGGTAAACACTTGGGTTATAATGGCGAGTCTGAATGCGAGGGCCTGTGGATGAGTTATGGGTCCCTGCTGCCAAAAACAGGTCGTCAAGTCTGGAGCGGCCCGTCCTAGAGCTGTGTTTGCCCATCATCTCTCTTGCCTTTCACCCCCACACAAACCCACCTCGCCCTCTGATGTCTGTGTGCCTTCGTTAATGAAGAAATTCTCGTACCTGGGTGAGACATAGCTGTCAGCTGAGCTACTCCAGCTCTCTGTCCCGGGCCAAGCAACGTCCACCCAACCACCCACAGCAGTCCCAAATAAAACAGGCTTTACTACGTCTCTCAGAATAACTGATGAAACAACACAAAGCAGATCTCTTTAATATTTTATATTAGACAGCAGTGAGATTAAATCGAGAGCACTCTTTTTGCTTGAGGAACTTCGGTCACACTTTAGTTTGGGGACCAGTTCTCTCTATTAACTATGCCTCAGTAAACTCTTAATTTGCTGCTTATTAAAAGTTAGGAAGGTAGTTGTTAAGTTTAGATGTGTTTAAGGGATCTAAAATATGGTCACACAGAACAAGGCATTAATATGTGACTTTATAAACCGCCAATATGCTACAATATGCATGCTATAAGCAACTTAATAGTGAGAACTGGTCCCTAAATGAAAGTGATAGCACATATTCATATAGAGACAGATTTGTCTGCGATGAAAAGTTCTCAACAGAAACTCAAACCCTTCTTGTCAAATTATCAAAATAACCATTGTTAAAAATAAGAGTATTTATTACAGAAATAATATACTTTAAAATGCAAACTGAACGTAACGCTTTCAGACACTTAAATGCATGTTAACGTATTAGGTATTAAATGTATATTATATAAATTATCTGAACATTATAGAGCTTTTTTGACCCACTTAAGTAGGACTTAAACACATCAAAATAAATGCACTTCTTTAAACACAACGACAGATTATAATATTAATAACCTACATTTTAAGTTGTTCGTGTATTAACAACAAACACAATTTAACAATGCAATTTATAATACTAACTTATTAATAAATGCTGTACAAATATTGCTCATGTCAGTGTTAGTGAAGATACTTTATGCAATAGCTATTGTTAAGGAATTGCCAATTATGTATTTATTTACTACAAACATTTGACAAGCCGGTTTATGGAAAAAAAAGAGAATAAGAATGAAAAAGCTTTTAGGTTGCAACTGCCTAGGCGTCTAGAGTTCACTAAATCGTTGGTCGTCTTCTTCAAAAATGAAAATAAATAAATAAATGGTTGTGTTAAACATCATCCAATGTCTGTCTAGCATTTTGACCGAGTGAGCTGTGAAACGGTTTACAAGAGGCAAAGTTACTAGTAAGTTTTGGGAAACATATGTGCCTCTTCACGTCCAACGATCACTCGCTGGTTTGCGGGAGCTAATGCAGCTGACAGGCTGGAGGAAGATGCTCACTGACACTCTCACCATCATGATGAAGAGCCGCTGAAGCCAACACACTCTGCTCCTAACCATTAGCAGTGATACAGAACATGCTATCAAGCCTGGGTGAGGAATAACTCCTGCTGATGTGACTGTGTGAGCTGTTGCTTGACTCTTCACTGTTTAAAAGACATTTGAAATGAATAAAAGAATGCATTACATAGATGAAAGTTTATATTTACATTCAAGAGGGTCTGGCTGCAGCCTTGCACTTGCACTCTCAGACTTGCACTCTCAGACACTTGTGCTTCCGCTAGCGACGTCACTTGCAGTCTTTTATTTTTTTATTTTGTTCTATTTATTGATTACTTTTTGTTTGAATCGCTCAACATTTTACAAAATTAGCCAGGTGGTGAAGACAAGAAAGAAGAAACTAACTTACGAAGTCACTTGCAATCGCCACTTGCACTCTCCGATACCTGCGACCTCACTTTGTGAGTGTTGCATTTATTCTGGGCTCACCTGCTTGCCTGTACATATTAGTTATGTATATTAATAATGTAGAGGAGCATATTGAGTTTGGCCTTTTTAGTCCATTATGCCACGTTTTGCGGTATGGGAGGAACATACTATATACATATTCATTATATTAATAAATTGTATATTTAATTTGATATTTTAATAGCATCTTAATACATTAAGCCATGTTAAGTGTTCATGTTTTTCTACAGGAGGAAAACGCTTAACGAGAGACTTTGCGCATTGCGTTCATATTCTGCTGTTCTGTGACGATGGATTTGCGGGGCTTGTCTTTTTCTTGCAGGACCCTGTATGGTATAGTGCTAAATTAGTTTTAATCGTTTAATCACCACCACAGCTTCTTGTCTCCATTGGCAACACGCACCATTTGTGTCGATTGCAAGTGATGTCACAGGTAGCGGAGAGTGCAAGTGGCGATTGCACGTGACTTCGCAATTTAGTTGCTTCTTTCTTGTCTTCACCACCTGGCTACTGCTGTAAATGTTGAGCGATTCAAACAAAAAGTAATCAATAAATAGAACAAAATCAAAAATA
>NW_015505583.1:380078-385237 GCF_001515645.1 Sinocyclocheilus grahami | reverse complement strand
AGCAAATACTGTGAACGCCTGCCAAATATTTAGCAAATACTGTGAACGCCTGCCACATATTTAGCAAATACTGTGAACGCCTGCCACATATTTAGCAAATACTGTGAACGCCTGCCACATATTTAGCAAATACTGTGAACGCCTGCCACATATTTAGCAAATACTGTGAACGCCTGCCACATATTTAGCAAATACTGTGAACGCCTGCCAAATATTTAGCAAATACTGTGAACGCCTGCCACATATTTAGCAAATACTGTGAACGCCTGACACATATTTAGCAAATACTGTGAACGCCTGCCAAATATGCCAATCAAGTTTTGACTTTCTGATTGTATTTATGCCTGTGTGTGACGATAAATGAGCGTGTTGTGTTTTATTTACAAACGAAACTACGTGAATGATTTATTCCTCAATGAAACACTATAGTATTTATAATAGTCAAATAATTAGCCGAAATAAAATGAAATATATGTTAAATTCAACCTTTAAACTGCATTTCCAGTAGTGCTGCACGATGACAAAAATCATAATTGTCGATTATTGCCTGGAAATTGTAATTGCGATTATTAATTACGATTATCACAATTGACATTGAATGATGTTTATACCATTGTTTGATGCAACTGCATGCCGTATTTTTATATGAAAATAAACAAGCTGAAAACACTCTAACTGAAAAACCTTTAGTGCTTTTCTATAGTATTAAGCCTCAAATGTCAACTATACATCGGATTGGTTTCTTCTTTAAATTATAAAAAAAGTAAGAATATTAATGGTATTATAGTGTTATACTAAAACTAAAATTAAAACAACGGAAAAACCCTTAAGATAACATGTAGAAAGAAAACAAAAGCATCTTAAGCACACAGAATAACATAAGTTGACTTTGAACGATTACGTAATTGTGGCATCCATAATTGTAATCGCGATTAGAAATCTGATTAATTGTGAAGCCCTAATTTCCAGTAAAAATTCCAGTCGTATAGAATAATCAAAGCTTTATTGGCATGTCGAGCATTTACAGTATAGGCTATTATTTACAGAACTGTTCAGAACATTGAGTAAAATATTAATAACTCAATCTCTGATAATCGCAGGTTGCTATGGTCAATTAAGTTTTGTTTTCGCAGTAAACTCGTGGGAACATGATATATCGTGACAAAACTAAGTAAACCGAAAATGTCCCCGTACTGCTGCTCATCAAAGCTGCATTTATTGATTTATTAAAAATCAGTCATATTGTGAAATACTACAATTTAAAATAACTGTTTTCTATGTGAATATATAGTAAAATGTAATGTAGTCACATGATTCTTCAGAAATCATCCTAATATGCTGATTTGCTGCTCAAGAAACATTTCTGATTATTATTATCAATGCTGAAAAGAGCTGATTAATATTTTTGTGGAAACCGTGATGCATTTTTTTTGCAGGAATCTTTGATGAATGAACTTTAGCATTCATTTGGCTATAGAAATCTTTTCCAACATTATAAATGTTTTATTACTTTAATGTGTGCTCACTGAATAAAAGTTATGTAGTACTTTAAGAGACAGTCATGAGGGTCTGCAGGTGTTCGCTCTACGACATCACTTCCTGTTTTTCTGGTCGCACCACATGACTGTGTGTTCTTACTTCTTCAGGATGTCCTGCTTCTTCTGCTCTTCAGAGGTGGGCAGCCCCATGGACTTCTGCCTCTGATCAAACATCATCTTCTCCACCATACTGCGCGTCTCCCCGTCCAGATCCGACAGCTGAGCGCGTTCGGTTTAAAACACGGCACGAGACGCAACAGTGTGATTAATCACCTTGGCTTGGAATAATCAAGCATGACTTAGTCTGCACAAAACTCCTGAAGTTTCATCAAGCTTGAACAAGCTGTTTTAAATCAACTGTTTTGAAAGCACTGAGTAGGTAATAGTGAGCTCTTACCTTGGAGTTCTCTGGGCAGATCTTCTTGGTGTTGATTTCGAGGTCTGTGGTCACTAACCTGCTCCACCACTCCATTTTGTTTATCTGGAATAAACGTGAGCATCATTAGTCATCAGTTTGTGATTAGTCATCACAAACTCCAATGAACTCCATCTATGAATGTTCTCTAAGGCTAGCAAAAAACAAACAAACTTGAATTTAGAATATTTGTCGAATTTAAACAAAAAATCTGCATTCGAATTTTGTGTGCGTCAGGCTGCGTTATCAGTGGCACACGAGATGCGATGACGATGTAGGTGTCGTTGCACTGTAATGTTTTTCTTAGTCTATCCAGTTGAAGCCACTAGATGCGGCACTGCTACGTTGTTCATTCAAAATATAGCGTGAAAGAGAACATCAATGCAGAGTAGATCTTGTTTACGTCAAAACTGAAACCAAGCCGTTCACACAGAACACATATTTATCGCATTTTCTAGAGGGACGTCTATCACCGTTGCACTCGCGTCTCGCACAAGAGAGCCGCATGTTTAGAAAGTCATGTAAGATTAATGCAAGTTCAACTTTTAACAAACATGTCTCGAGACTTTATGACAGTTTTTCCCCATCCAACTGCATCTCATGTTTTTAAATGAAAATGATTCTTCGTGATTGGTTTTCGGTCCTTTGTATTAAACTATACATGCATACATGATGCTGTTTTGTTTCTAATTGTTTAAGCATCTTAATTAATTATCTGTTTTTTTTTTTTTAAACATTATGCACTTTTTTCAAAGATAGTCGTGCGTTAGTAATATTTTGCTCGATGCGCCCTCTTGTGGCGTCAGGAGAGAAGCCAAAAGCTTTTTCCCTCAAACTGAAATTATGCCTTTTAAATTTGAATATTGATAATATTAAAATACAAAATTCGAATGTAGTTTTCCTGCCACTTTGACAGCCCTGATGTTCTCCTCCATACCTTCTCAAAATGGACGGTGACCACTTTCCCATCCTCTATGAGCCAGGAGCTCTCCTCCACCTTCACCTCGTTGCACAGCTGTCCGTCGATCACAGGCGGTTGACCCTTCAGCCCCACCTTCAGGGAACGCCGCTGCACATCCACCACCACATCCTTCCCCTTCAGACGGAAGCTCACATCGAACGGCACGACCAACTGCGAGACGTGACAGATCAGACAGCAAAGTGCTTTCCTCACTTGCCATAAAATAATTGTTGAATGCGACAATGTCTTAATGCAAAAAACATATATGCAGTTTTTTCCTTTTGATTTTGGGTAAAGTATTACCGTGTGCATAGATGCCAATCCCGTGGAAAAACACAGAAAACACAAGATATTCTTTATTAACTTTAAACGCTCAAAAAAAAGAAAAAAGATAAAGAGAGATTTGGGAACCTCTCTGATTGGTGGATCTCACATCGGGTCCCCGAGGGTTGTAATACACATAAATGCCTCTTTAGAGTGGCTAGTTAGTGGAGTTTCGTTTCTTCCGTTCCAAAATTCAGCCAGTAATCTTGAGAAATGCAAGCATCAAATCAGACTTGTTGACCTTCGTTCATTTCATACTTCTGTTATGGAGGGTGGGCACCCACCGGAAGAAACATGCGTGATTTATGTGTATCATTATAAATAGTGATGCACTGAAATTTCGGCAACCAAAATAAAGCAATAAGCCCCGTGAAGCTGTGGTTTACAGTGAATTTATAACAGCTAAGGGGCGTTGTTCGGCACGATGCAAAGCGGAGTGCCTAAAACCCCCTTAGTCGTTATAAATTCACTGTAAACAACGGCTTCATGGGGCTTATTGGTTTTATAAAATGGTTATTCCATATACGTAGTAAGGTTTCACAGAATAAATCAGAGCAAATAAAGTGTAATAATAATGTAATGATAATAAAAACAGTATTCTTCCGCCAAACAATGTAGTTCCTCAGAAACGGTTGTGGTTCCAACAAAGGTTTGGATTTGGTTTGCTGTGGTTTGCCGAGCACACACAGAAGTAAACAGCTTCAAACGCGGCTCAACCAATCAGAATCAAGGACCGGAAATCTCCGTTTTATAAATATTCGTTCAAAACCGCAAAAAAAATTATGCCGAGTTGTTTTGAAGGGCGCTTCTCTGATGATAAGTTTTGACTGTTTCAGCATCTATTTTATGCACACAACATGGATAAGCTACAACAGTAAAAATGCCGGCAGTGTAGACCATGGTCGGAAACTAACAGGGGCTTGGGGCAAAACTTTTTCAGCCAAAGGTCAAGATTTTTTTCCAGGTCAAGAGCTGCCTGGAACTACGTTCGCCATGCGTTGAAACATGCTTAGTTTACAGGGTTAACGGGTAACGGCAGCGTCAGCGCCCTCTAGTGCCCAATGTGCGTTTTCATTCTGCGCATCTCTTTCACTTGCTCCGCCTTTCTTCTCATCTGTGCTCATTTAAATCAAATCATTGCCTTTTTAAAGTTCAGTAATCATATGAGGCTGTTTTTCCAAAAATTTAAGAAATTAATACGATTGTTATAGGCTACTGTGCAAGTTAAGATGTTTAAGAAATTGTATTCACACTCATGCTCCTAAACACAGTTACCCAGTTCGCACGCATCTATTTTAAGTCGCAAATGCGAGTGACATGCTCGCACTGTCGAGTCCTGTCAACTGGAGCATAAAGAAAAAAATCAGACTCACGTCCACTTCACACAGCGTCTGAGTCCAGCGGTAGTTTGAGAGGTCTGCTCCGTTTCCAGCATTGGGCTTTATCTTGTCTTTGTCCTTTTCATCTTCCTCTCCTTCTGAGTCCGACTGAGACACACACATCAGAGAGCGTTAGACACTTATCTAGAGCCGCTCAAAAACACACCATCAGTTCACTTTTCACTGGTATATTTAAAGGGGTCATATGATGCTTTTTTAAAGATCATTATTTTGTGTATTTGGTGTAACAGAATATGTTGACATGCTTTAATGTTCAAAAAACCCATTATTTTTCAAATACTGTACATTATTGTAGGTCCTCTATGCCCCGCCTCTCTCAAACGCTTCGTTTTCTACAAAGTCCCTCCTTCTGACAAGCGCAGTCTGCTCTGATTGGCCAGCTGACCCAGTGCATTGTGATTGGCCGAACACCGTAAGCACTCGCTGGAAATGTAACGCCCCTTACTATAATCGCGAGCTTCATCTTTCAAAATAAATGTAAAGACAGAGCCCGAAAGGGGAACAGAGTCGCGTGACAGACA
>NW_015505583.1:370530-379345 GCF_001515645.1 Sinocyclocheilus grahami | reverse complement strand
GCTGCTTCAACACTAACTGCGGTTACTGAAACCACGCCTTCTTTCTTTGCGTGCACATTTGGGCGCATTATGCTAATATTTCCACATAGTGAGGTAGATATGTGGGGGCGTTTTAGAACGAGCCGTTTTAGGGGGGCGTGGCAGAGTCTTAACTTTAATAAAGAATATCTCTTTGGTTTTGAGACTTTTTTCTTTGAAACTTCAGGGATCTTATCTATTCACAATCAGCTTGTAACACTCCCAAAGAGAAAGGAAAACTTGAAATCGCATCATATGACACATACATCAAATCAAAATAAACATCATAATCAAATAAACCCCACTTACCCCTTTTTTGTCTTTTTCTGATGTATCGCCATCTGTTTTCTCAGGTACTCCTGCATTTTTCTTGGCTTCTTTTGTCTGGGAAATAGTGAAAGTAACAGATAAATCACATTTGATGCTTACATGATTTTAAAGGGACAGTTTACCGAAAAATTTAAATTGCGTTACCGTTGACTAACGCTCATGTCGTTCCAAACCCAGTAGACTCAGGTTTCATTAAAAATATCTTAATTTGTGTTTCGAAGTCCTATGGGTTCGGAAAGAGGAGTAAATGATTCATTTTTGGGTGAACTATGCTTTTGAGGTGTAACAGTATTTGGTAGAGGTCGACCGATGTATCGGTTTTGCCGATTAATCGGCACCGATAGTTGATTGCTGGAACTATCGGTTATCGACAAAAATCCATGCCGATAGTTTTCCGGGTTGCGTCCATTGCTGGAGCGGCTGAGAAGGGTCTGCTGTCATTAAACAGTGCGAGAGCGGCCTCTAGTGGTTGAAATCACTGACAGCACGTGCTATTTGTTTAGACACGTGATGCTGCACGCTGAACAGAGCGGGAAACTTCAGACGCGGATTTAAATGCAGCCGACAGAAAATCCTGCCGCGCCACAGAGCGCCATTCACACAGTTTTCCTTTAAATTACATTATATTGGTCCCGAATCGTTGTTAATATACATAATGAATTGTGTATTGTGCATTTTAAGCAAACCGTTTGTCTTTCTGTGGCTCTAATAAAGTCTGTGTGCTTCATTTATAGAGCTATAATATAGATCGCGCTTTCTCTTTCCGTTTGCTCCGTTTTTTAAACACCGAACTTCAAACTCATCCATGCCTCATTGTTCATTCTTGAAGTAAACTTGTGTCTGTTTGGTGATTAAATAAACAGTTTTAGACCGCTGCTGGAGTTGAACGCGACGCGTCCGGAGTGTGTGTGATACCGGTGAGTTCTCCTAGACTCAGCGCTGCGCTTTTATTTTGATTAGACAATCATCAAGTGTTCAAGAATAGAAGTTAAAGTGTGCAAGTATACATACAATATGAAAGCACTATTTTAGTTTTTGTTCAGTATCAATTTTAAAACTATCGGTTAATTAATCGGTATCGGCCAGTGTGGTCCAACCTAGCATCGGTATTGGCAAAATCCACTATCGGTCAGCCTCTAGTATTTGGTTTGTGCATATTTGGTTTTATAGGGTAATGCATAAACAGCGAAGAAATCGATTTTATGACTGTTAATGGTTTGCATGTGCTCTCACTTGATTTAACTGTGCCTGGAGTCTCTCGGCCTCCTCATCTGTGAGTTCTTTGATTCTGGGCTCCTCTGTGTCCTGCTTCCTCTTCTTCTCCTCTTCCTTCAGTTTAGCAGCTCTGTCGGCCTTCTCCTTCTTCTCCTTCTCTTGTCTGGACTCTTTCTCTTTCTGGACTTTGAGGGCGAGCTGATTGTGATGAGCAAACGCCTCTTTAACCAGCTACAGGACAAACAAAAGGGAATGCAGATCAATCATCGATTGGTGCTCAATACGTGCTGAATTAAAAATAAATAAATAATTAAATGACAAAAAATCATTTTGAAAAATATTTGAGATGAATTTCAAAGTGTTTGTAAAATTTATTGTGGCTTTAGAAAACCTACAGAGTTGTATGGACTACCGTTATGCAGCATCTTTTGACTTTTATGGAGCTTGGTAGCCTGAATCACAGCTGATTTTAATTCTAATTTTACAACATACAGGTCTGCAAGGACTGAATGATTTATATACACTACGAGTCAACAGCTCGTGGTCGGCAAGATTAACAAAATACAATAAAAGATGATTTTGAAAGGGGTCTCTTATGCTCATTGTCCAAAGCTTAATTTATTAATATTTTGAAATAATATTACAATTTAATACAATAATTTTTCTAGGATGATATGCGATCAAAGCTGTATTTTCAGCATCATTGCTCCAGTCTTCAGTGTCACATGATCTTCAGTCTAATATGCTGGTTTCTGCTCAAGAAACATTTCTGATTATTATCTATGATTATTATAATCGTGGAAACAGTGAGTCCCTTTTCTTCAGGATGCTTTGATGAAATAGAAAGTGTAAAAGAACAGCATTCATTTGAAATAGTAGTCTTTTGTAACATTATACTTGTCTTTACTGTCACTTTCGATCAATGTAACGTGTCCTCACTGAATATTTACATTTTAATTCAAAGACATATATCTTATTAGCTATATCTTACTAGTAGTGCATCATACATTTATATACAATATTAAATAGTTTTTCCATGTTGATGGCAGAATATTTGAACTGTTGGGTGAACTATTCCTCCAAGATAATAAATATATATATATATATATATACACAGGATAATTCTCAAATATATTTCTGAAACATAAAGAAAGGGGGCATCAAAATCCAAACCTTCTCTGGGGCTCCAGGCTCTCCTCCCGTGAAGAAATCGGTTTTCCTTCTTAGAAAACTGAATAATGTGTTCACCAGCTGTTAATAATAATAATAATAATAATAATGAAGAATAAATGAGATGCCAAGAGTGACAGTACCTTACTATAACTCCTGCATACATAAACAATAAATGCTAACAGCGTATGAATGTGCTCTCCTGCCAAGCCAACACTAACAAGCAGTCAAGTCCTCTTTTATTAATAACAGTCAACAGCTCGTGGTCGGCAAGATTAACAAAATACAATAAAAGATGATTTTGAAAGGGGTCTCTTATGCTCATTGTCCAAAGCTTAATTTATTAATATTTTGAAATAATATTACAATTTAATACAATAATTTTTCTAGGATGATATGCGATCAAAGCTGTATTTTCAGCATCATTGCTCCAGTCTTCAGTGTCACATGATCTTCAGTCTAATATGCTGGTTTCTGCTCAAGAAACATTTCTGATTATTATCTATGATTATTATAATCGTGGAAACAGTGAGTCCCTTTTCTTCAGGATGCTTTGATGAAATAGAAAGTGTAAAAGAACAGCATTCATTTGAAATAGTAGTCTTTTGTAACATTATACTTGTCTTTACTGTCACTTTCGATCAATGTAACGTGTCCTCACTGAATATTTACATTTTAATTCAAAGACATATATCTTATTAGCTATATCTTACTAGTAGTGCATCATACATTTATATACAATATTAAATAGTTTTTCCATGTTGATGGCAGAGTATTTGAACTGTCGGGTGAACTATTCCTCCAAGATAATAAATATATATATATATACACACAGGATAATTCTCAAATATATTTCTGAAACATAAAGAAAGGGGGCATCAAAATCCAAACCTTCTCTGGGGCTCCAGGCTCTCCTCCCGTGAAGAAATCGGTTTTCCTTCTTAGAAAACTGAATAATGTGTTCACCAGCTGTTAATAATAATAATAATAATAATAATAATGAAGAATAAATGAGATGCCAAGAGTGACAGTACCTTACTATAACTCCTGCATACATAAACAATAAATGCTAACAGCGTATGAATGTGCTGTCCTGCCAAGCCAACACTAACAAGCAGTCAAGTCCTCTTTTATTAATAACGCAAATCTGTGTTTATATTATAGCAAGTCATGCTGCATCAGCTAGCTCGGCTGCTAGCATGTGTTGACATGTTGACCGTTACCTCCTGCACTCCTCCTTCATGCTGCTGCGCCATGGCCAGCAACATCCCATCGTACTGCTCCTCTTCATCTCCCATCTTCAATATTTACTGCAGATTACAGACGATAAAAACTATAACTTGGTGCGTGAAGCTAACAGTCACGCTGTCACCGGTGTGATGCCTAGATACTTCCTAGCTACAAGGACCGCCCACGTTTTCTTTAGAACCAATCAGATCGCACACATTTGAAGGACACACGCGCGAACCAATCAGCTGGCAGCTTCGGGAACCGATGAGGCAGGACGAGCTTCTAGAGCAGAACTTTCTAGAGACCCTGATACACATGTGTACATACATTTTTAGATAGTATCTTTATATTACGTTTAAGAAACGCTCTTGCCAACAAAATAAATAAATAAATACACAATAACACAAGAACTAGACTACAAATACAAGGGCATCAGTATCATAGGCTATAGGCTTACAGTAGCCAACAAGAAAAATTGGACAAAAATAAATAAAATAATGGGGTGCTGTGTGTACATTAATGAGGAAAAAAATAACTTAAATGATTTTAGCAAATGGCTGCAATATAACAAAGAGTGAAAAATTTAAGGGGGTCTGAATACTTTCCGTACCCACTGTATATATAAATGCACACAGATGCATGCACGTTTAAGAAAAATATGCTATAATTATATATATAAATATTTATGTCTATATATTATATAAATTATATATGAATATAAATATATACTGTATATATGCATGTAAATATTTGAAAATATATATACATGCGTGTGTGTATATATATATATATATATGCGTGTGTGTATATATATATATATATATATATATATATATATATACATAATAAATATACACAGTACACACATTGTCAACACAAACTTTTATTTTTGACGTGATTATTCACGATTAATCACTTGACAGCACTAAAATAAAATAATACAATTAATTATTTAGTTCCTGAGAAAATGATATTTCAGTTTTCTTCCCATTATTCCCTTATTAGATTGCCAGTTACACTTCATTTGTATATGGATTAAATATTATACATAAGATTTAATTAACAACATGGTCATGACGGAGATGATGATTTACTACATGGTTTTAGATTGCCTAACCATGAAATTGCATAATGATGTGTAAATATTAATAAGAATAATACTTTTGTGTGTGTGTGTGTATGAAGAGTTAATTTGCAAAAACAGATAACTCAGTTTTTAACAATTTTCAAAAATCATGTTTTTTCATTGTGCATTCCAATTAATCTCAATCAAGCTGCAGTTGGGTTATTTTCACACACACACACACACACACATACACACACACGCACACACACACGCACACACACATGATTTTAGCAAAACTCTCTCTCACACTCACACACACAAACACACACACACACACACACACACACACACACACACACACAATTGATACTGTTAGATACCATTTTAAACATTATTTCAAATGCAATTTTTTTTTAACAAAACACTTACTGTTGTTGTGTTTATTCTGACATTATTTGCTTGAATATAGATTTAACATCTCCTTATTCGGCTTGCCTGCTTCTGAACACAAATTATTATGATAATAATTTGAGGTGAATGACCCAGAGCGCAACCTGTGGGTAAGATATCAAATCACTGGGTCTGTTATCTCAGATTCTCAAAAGGTTTTAGCGACTCATATAATACACGCTGAAATAATAATTAAGAATATTTTAATATAACTTTTCAAACAGTAGAATATAGCCTGTACTGTATTGTAGCCACTACTAATGAATAATAAACAGTGATATAAACCTCCAAGAAAAAGAAAAGCAAAATACTTTTATCTGTTATGATTATATTATCAGTCCTGATGCAGTGACATACTGAACTTTTGGCCCAAACTCAAGCCCAAAGCCAAGATAATATGACTCTATTAGTCCTTGGTGACTTGGTACAGACTGAGTTAATGACAGCTGAGCGTGATAAATGTCATTAACCCCTACTTACCGTCCTTACCGAACCTTACCGTCTCCACGTGGAGGAAAACTTTTGCTTGAAAGTGAATGGTCTGGTCCAGGTCAGAAGGGTCAAGGCTGAAGATTAGTCACATATTACATGAGCAGCTGCTATAAATACGCCTGGTAGGACAGTCACAATGACAACAGCTTCACATCAGAGGAAAATGAAACAGTACTTCAGCGACCGGCATCCTCGTGGAATTCTCTTCAGCATCCTAAGCCGTGAATGTGACTTTGCGTGCTTCGCTTATCCAGACACATGCTGCAGCTGTCATTGTAAGCGTTTGGTGTGCTTGAGAAACCCAGAGACCACCTGCCGTGTGGCTTTTGGGGTCCTGATAAAAACCGTTCACTTCATGAAGAGCTTACATTCCTTCCAAAACCTGGCACTCAGGGACCGGCTCATCCTTGTTGAGAAGCGCTGGGTGCCGCTCTTCCTCCTGAGTCTCGCTCAGGAGCAAATCTCTTTCGAGGTGAGGGTCGTCCCTGCGGCCAGCATCCTTAGAAACATACTGATGAACGGGCGGCAGAAACCAGACGACTGTCCACCCACCCTGGCAGAGGTGCACAAGCTCAAGACGTTCCTAAACAAAGTCTGGAGTCTGGATCTGAGTCTCGAAGAGTATTCATGTCTCAAAAGTGCAGTACTGTTCAGCCAAGGTGAGTTTTAAAAATAAATGCATGAACATGGCAAAAAGTGTGCTTAATTGTATTGAGTGTGCACTTGTTGTGGGCTTCAAATGTAAAAAAAAAAGTGTATTTTAAAAAAACTGCACTTATAGATAGTAATATTAATGAAGTAAAAGGCCACTTAAGTGAAAGTTAAAAGAGAGTTCACTTTCATGGCTAATGCTACCTAACACACTTAAATACACTTTAAAAAGTTTGACCTTAAAGTACATTTTAAATCACATTAATAATCATGTGTTGCATTTTAAATAAGTACACTTATGACTAACATACAAAAGCACATGAGTTACTTCATTAAAATTGTAACTGTATGTTATTCAATATGGTGTCATTTTACTTAATGTATATTTATATATGTTATACTGTATTTATTATATATACAGTTAATATGTTTTACATGTAAATTGCAACTTACAATTACAACTATTACGAATTACTTGGCATACAAGTTTCAATATGAGATCAGTCGTTTTAGTTTATCATTAATGTATGTAATTTATGTAAATGAACATTAAGTACAAAGAGTGATGTTTTTACCACCTGCAAGTAACTTTTGTGCATACATTTGTAAGCATAAGTTAATCAAACAGATAACACATAATAACAATGAGCAATGTAAGGTATACAGCATTTAACTATTCATCTTTGTTAATGTTAGTTAACAAAAATACAGTTGTATAACGTACATTCATAGTACTTCAGAGTCATATCAATGAGGAAATGTGATGTTATAATGTTGCTACGTTTATTTTTAAGCATGCAGGTGAAGGTTCAGATGATGGAAGTGGAAGTGAAGTGACATGTGGCCAAGTATGGTGGCCCATACTTGGAATTAGTGCTCTGCATTTAACCCATCCAAAAAGCCCACACACACACACACACACACACCCGGTCAACAATTCTGTGTTTTTCTGTCAATCTGGGGTGCTGTGTGTACTTTAATGAGGAAAAAAATTAACTTAAATGATTTTAGCAAATGGCTGCAATATAACAAAGAGTGAAAAATTTAAGGGGGTCTGAATACTTTCCATACCCACTGTATATTTTTTATTCAATCTGAGAGCTCTCTCACCCTCCCATAGAAGGACCCTTAAGCCTGTGTTATACTTTCCGCATCCGTGAGTCCACACTAGGGTCCGCTATGGTATGCATGACGTAAAAATCGTCATCGGAGAGTGTGCGCAAACACAGCTGGACTCAAATGAAGGTGTAGAACCATCTCAAGGATGATCAGAAGAAATGGACAGCACCTGAGTTAAATATATGAGTGTCACAGCAAAGGGTCTGAATACTTAGGACCATGTGATATTTCAGTTTTTCTTTTTTAATAAATCTGCAAAAATGTCAACAATTCTGTGTTTTTCTGTCAATATGGGGCGCTGTGTGTACATTAATGAGGAAAAAAATTAACTTAAATGATTTTAGCAAATGGCTGCAATATAACAAAGAGTGAAAAATTTAAGGGGGTCTGAATACTTTCCGTACCCACTGTATATTTTTTATTCAATCTGAGAGCTCTCTCACCCTCCCATAGAAGGACCCTTAAGCCTGTGTTATACTTTCCGCATCCGTGAGTCCACTAGGGTCCGCTATGGTATGCATGACGTAAAAATCGTCATCGGAGAGTGTGCGCGGAGGCTCCGCGCGGACATCCGCATGCCTCCCATTTTTTCGGTCAGTAGGCTACTGCGCATGCGCAGGCTGTGTGAAGAAGCCCGTTGCTACTCGAACCTGTACAATCCATCGATAAAACAATATAAAGACAGCCAGATGTGCAATAACTCTGGGCAATTCTTTGTTCACATGTTTGTTTATTGTTCAAGCAGATCTACTATGCACGTATGGAACACGTCTGCGGAGCGGACCATCAGTGTATGCTTTCGGAAGTATAAATACAAGTAGTCCGCGCTGTCCGTGTACGCGGCCGGATTGCTCATGCGGAAAGTATAACACAGGCTTTACACGATCAAGGCACAGAAACATAGCAAGGACTTCGTTAAAATAGTCCATGTGACATCAGGGGTTCAACCGTAATTTTATGAAGCTACGAGAATACTTTTTGTGCGCAAAGAAAACAAAAATAACGACTTTATTCAACAATTTGTCTCCTCCACGCCACCCTATAGCGCCATTTTGGAGAGTATCACATACGTAA
>NW_015505583.1:368929-369617 GCF_001515645.1 Sinocyclocheilus grahami | reverse complement strand
TACAATCCATCGATAAAACAATATAAAGACAGCCAGATGTGCAATAACTCTGGGCAATTCTTTGTTCACATGTTTGTTTATTGTTCAAGCAGATCTACTATGCACGTATGGAACACGTCTGCGGAGCGGACCATCAGCGTCTGCTTTCGGAAGTATAAAAACAAGTAGTCCGCGCTGTCCGTGTACGCGGCCGGATTGCTCATGCGGAAAGTATAACACAGGCTTTACACGATAAAGGCACAGAAACATAGCAAGGACTTCGTTAAAATAGTCCATGTGACATCAGGGGTTCAACCGTAATTTTATGAAGCTACGAGAATACTTTTTGTGCGCAAAGAAAACAAAAATAACGACTTTATTCAACAATTTGTCTCCTCCACGCCACCCTATAGCGCCATTTTGGAGAGTATCACATACGTAAACAAGGTATGCAACGCATGTAAACAGATTGTTTACGTTCAGATCAAAACGTAAACAACATAAACAACATATCCGCGTACATACGTTGCATAGCTTGTTACGTATGTGATACTCTCCAAAATGGCGCTATAGGGTGACGCGTATGTAGGAGACGAATTGTTGGAGACGAATTGTTGAATAAAGTCATTATTTTAGTTGTCTTTGCGCACAAAAAGTATTCTCGTAGCTTCGTAAAATTACGGTTGAACCACTGATGTCACATGGATTA